>NW_027069650.1:423005-454219 GCF_002906115.3 Quercus suber | reverse complement strand
TTTTTTGGGTTATAGATAGGATTTTTTTTTTTTTTTTTTGGCTCTGTGGTGGGTCTTATTAACAAGTCTTGTGTCAGTGTTATGGCTGTGCTTAATTTTTTTTTTTTTTTTTAATTTATGCAGGTTGAGATTACTAAAAACTTATTATTATTCAGTGAAATTATAACAATACTTTTTATATAAATCAGATTATATTTCTCATTACTCTACACTTGAAAGTTATTTTTTATTTTAGTTGTATAAATATATTGTTTGATTAGAAATATCTTCTAGAAAATATGCATCTGGATATAAAAAACTTAAAAAAAATAAAAAAAGAAAAAAATTAATTAAGTCTTAAAAAGGATTAATGGATAAATTTGTTATTAGTAATAAACAAAATATAACACAAAATTTAGATGAAAATATCACAAATGAGTAATGTGGGGCTCATGGCCCTGATAGCCTCAGCCCCTCATGTAGCAAGCCCAAGGCCCAGGCCGAGGAGCACAGGCTATTCAGGCTAAGGTGGGGGAAAGTCTTTTTTCCCAATCCACGCCGAGGACCACCTTATCCTCGGCCTGACAAAGGCGATTTTGGGGAGGGACTAACCCCAAAGCAAGCTGTCACTCTCACATTTAATGCACCCAACTAACCCCCCTGGCCGCATTAATGGGAGGTAACCCCTTGGCAGGATAACGTTGATCAGAGTGAACCACTTGAGTACTGATAAGGCCTCTGATGGGACGGACGGCCAGAAAAAAAGGCAAATAGATGATCAACAGATGGAATGAGGGGATAGGAAGATAAAACTATAAAAGAAAAGCTAGTAAAGTAAAGGAGGAGAGAAAAAAAAAAAAAAAAAAAAAAAAAAAAGAAAGAACAATAAGGCCTCCTCGGCCCCCTATTTGTAAAGAAATTCTTAGCATTTTTTATAAGAAAAGTTCATGCATGGTGATCGACGGCCAGCACCTAAACCTGTCAACCCACTCTCTATAAATTTATTGTTTGGGCTTATTGGGCTGAAAACCATCACTCAGGGTCAATCCAAATTGAGTCCCTACAAGTAAGAAATTCACCAAAATAATTTAGAAGAAAATGATGTTCAATTTTGCAATACAACAAATCTTGATAATGAACTTCAAAATAATTTAGAAGAAAATGAAAATAATGATGAAAAATATAATATAAAAATATTAAATAAACATTAATTTAATTAATATATAAGTATAAAAATGCCCATTAATTTAATTAATATATAAGTATAAAACTCTCCTTTAATATATTTTATTTAATGGTTGAGATTGAAAGTTGTTTTTTCAACTTTTAATCTCAGTCATTAATTACAATTGCATCAGGGTATTGCACCTGAATCTAAAAAAGAAAAAGAGACCTACACACACACATACAAATACACATACATAAGCATACATACACATACACATACATAAGCACACATAAACATACATAAATATAAGCACACATAAACACATATACATACACATACATAAGCACACATACACATATACATACAAATACACATAAACATACGTACACATACACATAAATACGCATATACATAAATATAAACACACATACACATAAACATGTATAAACTCACAAAAACATAAACATACATACACACAAACTTAAATATAAACATAAACACACATAAAAACTCGATTTAGTACACCAAAGTAACTAATGAAATTGTTTGAGAATTGGTGTTAGTTTGCAATTTTTTCCAGTCTATATGAGGGTCTAATTTTTCTCAGTCTGTATCTGTGTTTATGTCTATGTATATTTAGATTTATGTGTGTGTGTTTATGTGTATGTGTGTTAATGTTTGTTTGTTTTTGTTTATGTTTGTTTATGCGTGTTTATGTGTATGTGTGTTTATATTTGTTTTTTTTTGTGTATGTTTGTTTGTGTTTGTGTTCATGTATGTTTATGTATATGTGTGTTTATGTTTATAAATATAAACATACACACATACATAAACATGCATAAAAATAAATGAACATAAACATAAATACACACACATAAACATAAATATAAACATACATATACACATACATCAACATACATACACATACACATACATTTTTAGTTATCGCCTCAGGCCCCAAAATGTCTAGGGCTGCCCCTGCCCCCATATCTTACCGATTCAAAATTTTGATTCTTTATAAAAAGTAAAATCTAAGTACTAAATTTGAAAACTTCAAGATACTACATGATGATGCTATAAAATACCACCTTAAAAATTGTCCATATGGCTCGTCTACAGGGAAAAAGAAAGAAGTATGGACACAGCCAAATTGCCTCGTCCGTCATAAACCGGATAAGGACGGACGAGGCCTCGTCCGTCCCAAAGGGCGGACGAGGCAAGCACGGCTATGCTAAGGCTCGTCCACCTCTAATTAAGGACGGACGAGCCAAGCATTCATGATTTACCAATAGATCAAAACCTCCATTGCTCGTAATAAAGCACCGGTTCGGATGAAGTAACTTTTATGGAAGTTATGGAAGCTACCTCCGATTTTGGTGAATTCCTCGACAATAGGAACGGTTATCAGAGCAAATAACCGTTTCATACACTATATAAACACGACTCCGCATAGAGGTAAGGGGATTTCTGATTTTTCATTTTGAGAAGGGAATAAACACTTAGAAATTTTTCCTCTCTATTCCAGCCTACTAACTTCATCATCGGAGGATCATAGGCCGGCCTCCACCGGTCTTCTCTCTGATTGAATTTGGTTTTACAGGATTCAACTCTCAAGATTGTCGAAGTCCGAAGATTTTCAACCCACTGATTTTCCAGAATTATCACTACATTACTTCTCTCTCTCTCTCTCTCTCTCTCTCTCTCTCTCTCTCTCTCCTCTCTCTCTCTCTCTCTCTCTCTTCTCCGTGATTGATGTATGTGTAGTATAATCACACTCAACTCTCTATTCACATGTATATGATTAATGTCACTCACAACGAATTTATAAGGCAAAGAAAAACCCAGTTTGGTTTCCAAGAAAATAAATACAGAAATCGAAAGCAAATTCAAAACACAATATGAAAAAAAAATAAATAAAAAATAAAACAAAACAAAACAATAGCCTCTCAATTGAGTCTAAAAAGCCATTTCGGTATTCCAGAAACCTGAACTTCAATTTCCATTGTTTTCTTGGTAACCAAACAACAGCCTAGGATTCGCAAACAACCAAAACTAAAACTAAAAATAAAATATAAAAAAGACCTTTCAGAAACTACAATAAGCAATAACTTTGCATAACAATAATGGTTTACCTATTGATTAGAGCCACAGTCACAGACCGTGAAAACCTTAGTTTGAGCTTTTTGGTGAAGACAAGCGATTGCAAATTCGCAATGGTTCGAGTTCCAAATTTTTGTGAAATATAGCTTGATTTGATTTGATTTGTTTTTTTTTTTTTTTTTTGGGTGAGAAAGATTTTTCTAAATATTTGCTATTTTTTTGCTTTGTTTTCAGTTGGGTGGGTTCGTGGGCAAAGGTAGACTAGCACGCACCTGATTTTGTAGATTGTATGTACAGTTGTGATCAGAGGAGTTTTTTTTTTTTTTTTTTTTTTTTTTAAATAATAAATATTTAATTCCTATAATTTAGGTCACTTTTATTTTAGTTTTTAGATTTATTTTTTGTTTTATAATGGAATATCCGTGACTTTGTTGAAATTTTGTTATGTAAGCAAATTTTAGAAATGTTGAGAAATTTCTAATTTGATACATTGATAATTTTTTGAGAAGTGAAAAGGAAATTTCAACTTTTAAAAATGAAAATAGAACTATCCAAATCAAATTTTAGAGGCTAAACAGTAAACACAAAGTTTTTAATTTCTTTCTTTTTTCAAATAATCTAGACTTTGTGAAATGATTTCGCTATGAAGATCTAGTACATTAGAGCATTGGATTTAACCTTTGTTTTTAAAGCTTTAAATCTATTCGTTCTTGAATGATTTAAATTTTTGTATATCATTGATATTTAAATAAATATTATTGACTAATATATTATTTAGCATATATTTCAAGTTATTAATAATATAGTAAAATTTGAAATACTCATTTAATTTAATAATAAATAATGAATGGATAGGTTTTAATAACTGCAAAATGATTTACTCTAATGTAATTATTGGTTGGACTTTTATCACCTATAATTAATTTAGCTACATTCTCTTTAGGTAATATTTTAATTTAAATGCTTGATTATAGGTGTGGGGGCTCGAGGACGAAGGAAGGGATTGTTGAACTGTTAGCGCTAGTGTTGGGGCATCATATACCCGAGGAGTGAATTCACACGTGGAGAAGGGGAGAAGAGACAAATACACATAAACATACATACACATACACATAAATATACATATACATAAATATAAACACACATACACATAAACAAGTACAAACTCACATAAACAAACACACACACATAAACTTAAATATAAACACAAATAAAGGTTCGATTTAGCATACCAACATAACTAATGAAATTGTTTGAGGATTGATGTTAGTTTACAAATTTTTCCAGTCTATATGAGGGTTTAATTTTTCTCAGTCTGTATGTGTGTTTGTGTCTATGTATGTTTATATTTATGTGTGTGTGTTTATGTGTATGTGTGTTTATGTTTATATTTATGTTTATAAATATAAACATACATAAACATACACACATACACATACACATACACACTCATATACATACACATACATAAACATACATAAATATAAATGAACATAAACATAAACACACATGCACATACACATAAACATAAACATGCACATACACACATATAAACATACACATACACATACACACTCATACACATACACATACACACTCATACATACACATACACATACATTTTTAGTTATCGCCTTAAACCCCAAAATGTCTAAGGCTGCCCCTGCTCCCATATCTTACCGGTTCAAAATTCTGATTCTTTATAAAAAGTAAAATCTAAGTACTGAATTTTAAAACTTCAAGATACTACATTACTTCTTGATGGTGTCACCAAAAAAGTCAACTGCTAAACCCGTCCATATAGCTAGTCCACAGGAAAGCAACCCCATTTGTTGTAAGCTTGTCCATCTGTCTGTCCAGACGGATTCACTCGTCCATCAAACTAGCAAGATGGACGAGGGTCCTGAAATTCTCCTCTGCACTCCGCTTATCTATTAGAATGTAACCGTTCCTCCTTTGAAAACGGGTATAATCAATGGAATCCAAATGAAGTAACCTTTAAAGCAGTTATAGGAGTTACCTCAGAATCTTCCGAACTACACAACGCTTGGAGAAATAACTACCTCAGAAGACACTATATAAAGGTTCTTCTATTGAAACGCGAGAGGTAACTCAGAAATTTTACATCCAAAAACTCTTTCCCTTCCTGAGAATTGAGAATTCACTGACTTCACCATCGAAGGATTTTTGGCCGGCCTCCACCGGTCTCCTCTGACTTGTTGTTTCTTTTCTTCAGGATTTGGCTTGTAGATCATTACGTCTGGAAATTTTAGCCTACTGATTCATTGGATTCATCACTTCTCTCTCTCTCTCTCTCTCTGTGCATGCGTGCGTGTGTGTGTGTGTGTGTGTGATCACACTTAACTCTCTATTCACATGTATATGATTAATGTCACTCACAACGAATTTATAAGGCAAAGCAAAAACCCAGTTTGGTTTCCAAGAAAATAAATACAGAAATCGAAAGCAAATTCAAAACACAATATGAAAAAAAATAAATAAAAAATAAAAACAAAACAAAACAATAGCCTCTCAATTGAGCCTAAAAAGCCATTTCGGCATTCCAGAAACCTGAACTTCAATTTCCATCGTTTTCTCGGTAACCAAACAACAGCCCTAGGATTTGCAAACAACCAAAAATAAAAATAAAAATAAAAATAAATATATAAATAAGACCTTTCAGAAACTACAATAAGCAATAACTTTGCATAGCGATAATGGTTTACCTATTGATTAGAGCCATAGTCACACACTGCGAAAACGCTTAGTTTGAGCTTTTTGGTGAAGACGAAGCGATTGCAAATTCGCAATGGTTTGGGTTCCAAATTTTTGTGAAATATAGCTTCGATTTGATTTGATTTGATTTTTTTTTTTTTTTGGGTGAGAAAGATTTTTCTATATTTGCTATTTTTGTTGCTTTGTTTTCAGTTGGGTGGGTTCGTGGGCAAAGTTAGACTAGCACGCACCTGATTTTGTAGATTGTATGTACGGTTGTGATTAGAGGAGTTTTTTTTTTTTTTTTTTAAATAATAAATATTTGATTCCTATAATTTAGGAATTATAATGGAATATCCATGACTAATGTAAGCAAATTTTAGAAATGTTGAGAAATTTCTAATTTGATACATTGATAATTTTTTGAGAAGTGAAAAGGAAATTTCAAATTTTAAAAATGAAAATAGAACTATCCAAATCAAATTTTAGAGGCTAAACAGTAAACACAAAGTTTTTACTTTCTTTCTTTTTTCAAATAATCTAGACTTTGTGAAATGATTTCGCTATGAAGATCTAGTACATTAGAGCATTGGATTTAACCTTTGTTTTTAAAGCTTTAAATCTATTCGTTCTTGAATGATTTAAATTTTTGTACATCATTGATATTTAAATCAATATTATTGACTAATATATTATTTAGCATATATTTCAAGTTATTAATAATATAGTAAAATTTGAAATACTCATTTAATTTAATAATAAATAATGAATGGATAGGTTTTAATAACTGCAAAATGATTTACTCTAATGTAATTATTGGTTGGACTTTTATCACCTATAATTAATTTAGCTACACTCTCTTTACGTAATATTTTAATTTAAATGCTTGATTATAGGTGTGGGGGCTTGAGGACGAAGGAAGGGATTGTTGAACTGTTAGTGTTGGTGTTGGGGCATCACATACCCGAGGAGTGAATTCACACGTGGAGAAGGGGAGAAGAGACAAATACACATAAACATACATACACATACACATAAATATACATATACATAAACATAAACACACATACACATAAAAACGTACAAACTCACATAAACATACACACACATGAACTTAAATATAAATATAAACACACATAAATGTTTGATTTAGCATACCAAAGTAACTAATGAAATTGTTTGAGGATTGATATTAGTTTACAATTTTTTCCAGTCTATATGATGGTTTAATTTTTCTCAGTCTGTATGTGTGTTTGTGTTTATGTTTATATGTGTGTGTTTATGTTTGTTTGTTTCTGTGTATGTTTGTTTGTGTTTGTGTTTTTGTATGTTTATGTGTATGTATGTTTATATTTATATTTATAAATATAAACATACATAAACATACACACATACACATACACAAACATAAACATACACATACACGTACACGTACACACTCATATACATGCACATACATAAACATACATAAATATAAATGAACATAAACATAAACACACATGCCCATACACATAAACATAAACATGCACATATACACATATAAACATACACATTCATATACACACTCATACACATACACATACATTAACATACATACACATACACATACATTTTTAGTTATCGCCTTCCACCCCAAAATGTCTAAGGCTGCCCCTGGTCCCATATCTTACCAGTTCAAAATTCTGATTCTTTATAAAAAGTAAAATCTAAGTACTGAATTTTAAAACTTCAAGATACTACATTACTTCTCTCTCTCTCTCTCTCTCTCTCTCTCTCTCTCTCTCTCTCTCTCTCTCTCTCTCTATGTTATTATATGTATAATTACACTCTACTTTCTATTCACATGTATATTATTAATGTCACTCACAATGAATTTATAAGGCAAAGCAAATGTCACAACCCAAATCCATGGAACATGAATTTAGATGCATGACTAATTTGCTAATCTTACATAGCTCAATAAACATAACTAACTTAACCATAATTCAAAACAACTCCAAATAGACAATACCCTTATTAAATAATCTCTTACAAAAATCTAAACTCCACAAATTGGGAATAATCTCCAAAATATAAAACATGGATTACAAAATAAAGATAACTGAAGTTCTATACTTCTTCAAGTAACCCTGTAGTCGCCTACAACTTCCACGCACTACGTTGCACCTTACAAAGTGATCCAAAAGTTTTATACTCCCAACTACACTTTAATCTGAAAATAGTAATTGATGGGGTGAGCCACACATCTAGTAAGTAATTATACAGAATACACAACAGAACAGAGTCAAGCAACGCACGAGTATTTTGATTTTTCACAAACTCATTTAATGATATCAAAAATAATTATTCCAAAACATATAATGAATCACTTAATACATATGTAATCACATCTTAAAATCATTAGAAATCACATACATATAATTGATCAGAGCACAGTGTCACATATACACATCACATATTCTCACATACAATCCTGTGAGCGGATACCAACATCTAACCCCTGCTGGTGAGGGATCAACACATATTCTCACATACAATCCTGTGAGCGGATTTACACATAAATCTGATATATCTGATCAATTTTAAAAATATTCATTCTGAGTCATATATCACAAAACGAAATATATACAAAATAGAATAATTTTCTTAATATTAACAATTATTCCAAATATACAGGCATAACGAATATCACAATATCGAATTGAACATAAATCAAAGGATGCTTGACTCTCCTAGGGAATGAATAAGAACTGAAGAGTTTATATAAATATTTTACAGTTCTTGAGTAAATCTGAAAATTAAATTTGCTAAAAGAAACATTTTAGATACCATTTGGAGAATAGGAATATGACTTTGAAATCACTTGGTTTTAACAAATTTAAAGGACAAGAACCTTTTTAGAAAACTTACCTTGAAACTCACTATTTTCGGAAAATAGTTTAGTTTAGAAGTTATATTTTTAATGAGATTCGGACGTTCAAAATGTGATTTAAAATTCAAAATTTCTCTTTAAAACATCATTTAAAAGAAATCAAAGTTTCTCTTCCAATGATGTAAAAATAATGCTTTCGATAAACTTTCGAAAATATAAGTTTGAAATACAAGACTTTTGAAAACTTTTAACTTCTAAGAACCTAATGGACAAAACTTGTGCATATTATGCATAATTACTTACAGCACTTGAATTACTCTGAAAGTCCAGCTGAAACACCCTCCAAATAGTCTCAAAATACTCTTAAATAGAACCTATAATCAATCATGAAAATTACTTAATATCCTCAACAAAAATATAAATCTTATTGACTTATACAAATGACTCACTAAAATTATACTTACTGAACTAAATGATAACACTAATGCAAAGCATCTCTACCCAAGAATATGCTCCCTTGAATTTATCAAAACTCAGACCCAGCTTCCAATATTCTAGGATTTAATATATAACCCAAAGAAAACCGTGGGGCAAAACTAATATGACCTGTTCATTGGCTTAATATCAATGACCCTAATGTATAAAATATCTAAACATTATTTTGAGATAAATTGAAATTTGGTAGAAGAAACAAGTCTGCATTATCCTTTAAAAATCGTAGACATGTTGGACCTTAAGGAATCATTCTATTTGGAACTAGTCAACACCTAGGCAATAAACCGTCACAGCTACAATAAGAAGAATAGGACGTTGACCAAAAATGAAAGCTATTAAAGTATGGATCAGCCCTACGAAAATGAAAACTATTACGTTGACAAGAGTATAGCCCTACGAAAATGATGCCAGCCTTATTCATGGGTTCAACAATTTCGGCTCTTGCTCTAGACTCCGAACAGTGGCAACCCCAAAAAAAATTTCAGAATTATTGAAACACTGTAAAATCGTAGTCTAAGAAATTACCAATTCAACAACCTACAAATCACTAAAGTTTTCTATGATAAAATTCTAATTCCTTAATTCTTTGTTTCAAACAATGAGAAATCATACCTTGATCAATCTGATTGCTCCTTCAATTGTTTGTCCTCTAAACTCCTCTTAGCCTCTTTGATAAAACCCTTTTTATGAAAACCCTGACTATCTCTTCCTCTACCCCGTAGTTTGTATTAGAGATGTGGGCTTAGTGGGATAGCGGGCTTCAGTTATTAATAAAAAAAAACCTATGGCCCAACAATTATTTTTAAAAGAAAAACCTAATAATAACCTCAAATAAAAAAATATGTGGGGTATTACAGCAAAAACCCAGTTTGGTTTTCGAGAAAATAAATATAGAAATCGAAAGCAAATTCGAAACAATATGAAAAAATAAAATTAAAAAAAAAAAACAAAAACAAAACAACAACATCTCAATTGAGCTTAAAAAGCCATTTTGGCATTCCAGAAACCTGAACTTCAATTTCCATCGTTTTCTCGATAACCAAACAACAGCCAGGGTTCGCAAATAACCAAAACTAAAAATATAAATAAGACATTTCAGAAACTACAATAAGCAATAACTTTGCATAGTGATAATGGTTAACCTATTGATCAGAGCCACAGTCACAGATTGCGAAAATGCTTAGTTTGAGCTTTTTGGTGAAGACGAAGTGATTGCAAATTCACAATGGTTCGAGTTTCAAATTTTTGTGAAATATAGCTTCGATTTGATTTTTTATTTTATTTTATTTTATTTTTTGGGTGAGAAAGATTTTTCTAAATATTTGCTATTTTCTTTGCTTTGTTTTCAGTTGGGTAGGTTTGTGGGCAAAGGTAGACTAACACGCTCCTGATTTTGTAGATTGTATGTACGGTTGTGATCAGAGGAGTTTTTTTTTTTTAAATAATAGATAGTTAATTCCTATAATTTAGGTCACTTTTACTTTAGTTTTTAGATTTATTTTTTGTTTTATAATGGAATATCCATGACTTTGTTGAAATTTTGTCATGTAAGCAAATTTTAGAAATGTTGAGAAATTTCTAATTTGATACATTGATAATTTTTTGAGAAGTGAAAAGGAAATTTCAAATTTTAAAAATGAAAATAGAACTATCCAAATCAAATTTTAGAGACTAAACAGTAAACACATAGTTTTTACTTTCTTTCTTTTTTCAAATAATTTAGACTTTGTGAAATGATTTCGCTGTGAAGATCGAGTACATTAGAGCATTGGATTTAACCTTTGTTTTTAAAGCTTTAAATCTATTCGTTCTTGAATGATTTAAATTTTTGTACATCATTGATATTTAAATAAATATTATTGACTAATATATTATTTAGCATATATTTCAAGTTATTAATAATGTAGTAAAATTTGAAACACTCATTTAATTTAATAATAAATAATGAATGGATAGGTTTTAACAACTGCAAAATGGTTTACTCTAATGTAATTATTGGTTGGACTTTTATAACCTATAATTAATTTAGCTACACTCTCTTTAGGTAATATTTTAATTTAAATGCTTGATTATAGGTGTGGGGGCTCGAGGACGGAGGAAGGGATTGTTGAACTGTTAGCGCTGGTGTTGGGATATCACATACCCGAGGAGTGAATTCACACGAGGAGAAGGGGAGAAGAGACAAAAGATTCTTAGGAGCTTCAGGTGGGAAGGGCTGGTTAAGGAGAGAGAATCATGAATGTAGGGGAAGTTTCTAGCAAGAAGTAGTTTGTTACCTCCGCATTAAATGGTGGGCAACAGCTTTATTAGCTGCATTGATGAGGAAGTGGCCTGAGTAGTGTAATTCATAGTTAAGCAGTTCCTTCTACTACCTTCATCAAATGTTTAAAGGGGCAGGTGTCACACTGAGAACCTTGTTAGGTAAAGATGGAGGGTCAAGATGAAAGTAGGGGAGAGTATATAAGAGAAAGAAAGTTTCCAGAAATGAAGAGGCCAGCCAGAAAAATATCACAAAAAGGAAGAGGTAGAACAAGAACACTGAAAGAAGAGAATGAGCAGTGCATTATTCTTTGTATTAGTGGTCTCCTTGGGCATACTTGTATTAAGGCATTTACCTACATATTTTATCATATCAAGTATTTCTTCCTTATTCTCATCCTCAAGCGAGGCCCTCTCTTGTTGTTTGATCCTTCCTCTTATAAATTCATTGATTTGGGCCAAAGTTGAACTGTACAATCCCACTATTTTAAGTGGACTTGGGCTGTAAGATTTTGAGGTCCTTATAATTGGCGTCGTCTATGGGAAACATCAAGGTGCTATGGTTTTGTCCTATGTAGTCATGGCTAATGTAGGCCAGGATAGGGAAGAGTCAGTTGGCTCACAAAGGGAGAACCAATTTGTTAACTTGGAGTGAAGGAGAGATAGGCAACGTATGCCAAGTGTTATGGTAGAGTCTTACCACACAAATCGTACTGAGTGAAGCCACCCAAGGACAAGGAGTCATGTTTCACATGATCAGGAGACACGGAAGTTGCAACAGGAGATAGATCATCAGCGCAGGAAGTTGAGACGTAGGGAGTGTGATAGAAGGAGTCCATCACCATCACCAAGTGATGGATTAGAGGAAAGCAGGGATCACTCATATCACTATAGGTCCAGAACTCCATCTAGCGATTCATATTCGGCGTCTTCACACTAGGACAAGTTGTAAAATGGTAGGAGTAAGCGTGAGAAAGGGTCTTCTCACCATGGCATGGAGAATGATGCGAAGAGTAAAGCCCTTCAGCAAATTTCCAAATCACCCTTTGTTAGGAGAATTAACAAGGCCAAGCTCCCTCATCAGTTTTCTCAGCCAACCTTCACCATTTACAATGGAAGGACTAACCCTGTGGAGCACGTTAGTGTTGGAAATTCAACCTAAATTCCAACCTGTGAGAAACAAAAATAAATAAAGAAAACACACGTTAAAGAAAAATAATCACACGCATAAGACAGTATTTACGTGGTTCGACAATTTGCCTACATCCACAGAGTTGTAGAGATTTCACTATTATCAGGGAAAAAATACAAAGTGCAGTTACAATATTTTTCTCTCTCTCTAAAAACACAACAACAGTAGTAGTCACAAACCCTAATTATAAAAGCGGCTTTTATATCCTACTTACAGGGTTATAATGGGTTACAAAACGGGCCAAAAATAAACTAGACTCCACAAAACTCAACAAATCTCCTACTTGGAGACTAGTTCAATCATCAACATCAGCCATTATCCTTCAAAAGTAATCCCTCATCCCTGCAACTCATCATCCTGTCCTTAAGCTAGAAGACCAATTGAAGCTGCACACAGCTTCAACTTCTCAATAGTGACACCTTTAGTCAACATGTCTGCCGGATTCTTAGATCCACATATCTTCTCAAGTATTAGTATCTTATCTTCAACAAGGTACCGGATAAAGTGGTATTTTATCTGTATATGTTTCGACTTTGAATGAAAAGCCGAATTTTTGGCAAGAAAGATTGCACTCTGACTGTCACTGTGTAGAATGCCCATATCCTACTTCTTACCCAAATCATCTAAGAAACCATGTAGCCAAATCATCTCATTTTCAGCTTCAGTTGCTGTAACATACTCAGCTTCTGTAGTAGACAAAGTAACAATCTTTTGCAAATTTGAAACCTATGATATAGCTGTACCACTCAGAGTAAATATAAACCCAATAGTACTCTTTCTACTATCAACATCACCAGCAAAATCAGCATCTACATAACCTTGCAGCTTCAAACTTGCACCTGTGAAGCAAAAACATGTATCTGATGAACCCTTCAGATATCTTAGAATCCACTTGACTGCCTCCCAATGCTGCTTTCTAGGCCTACTCATGAATTTGCTCATAACTCCCACTGCATGTGCAATGTCTGGCCTTGTACACACCATAACACACATCAAGCTGCCAATAGTTGAGGCATCGGGTACCTTGCTCATATGGTCCCTTTCTTTTTCTATCTTTGGTGACTGTTCTTTGCTCATTTTGAAATGACTACCCAAGGGTGTGCTCACTGGTTTAGATTCATTCATGTTGAACCTATTGAGAACTTTCTTTACATACTCTGACTGTGAAAGTTTTAATGTACCATTAGCCTTGTCTCTAATGATTCTCATACCAAGGATTTGCTTTGCAGCTCCCAAATCCTTCATTGCAAACTGTTTTGACAATTGCTTCTTCAGATTATTAATCTCGTCAATGCTAGACCCTACAATGAGCATATCATCCACATACAACAATAAAATGATATAAGAATTGTCAAAGAATTTAATATAGCAACAATGATCAGCTTCACATCTCTTGAACCCAATTTTATGTATAAAATTGTCAAATTTCTTGTACCACTGTCTAGGAGCTTGTTTTAGGCCATACAAGCTCTTTCTCAGTTTGCAGACTAGATTCTCTTATCCCTGAACAATAAACCCTTCTGGCTGAATCATGTAAAGGTCTTCCTCCAAATCACCATGAAGGAATGCCGTCTTTACATCTAACTGCTCAAGATGTAAGTTTCTGCAGCCACCATTCCCAGCACCAGTCTAATTGTTGACATCTTCACAACTGGAGAAAATATCTCTGTGTAGTCAATGCTTCCTTCTGCTGGAACCCTTTAACAACTAATCTGGCCTTGTAACGTTTGCTACCATCATGCTCATTCTTTATTCTGAATACCCACTTGTTGTGCAACGCCTTTTTTCCTACTGGCAATTCAATCAATTCCTATGTCTAATTCCCCAACAAAGAATCCATCTCATCCTTCATGGCTAACTCCCACTTGCTTGAATTTTCATCTTGCAAGGCTTCATCATAACACTCTAGCTCACCACCATTAGTCAATAGTAGATAATTTAAAGCGGGTGAATAACGCTGTGAAGGTTTAATGTTCCTAGAAGATCTACGGACTTCAGTTACAAGTGTAGTTTGATCTACCTGTGAATCTACATTCTCCTTATTTTCTTCACCCCCTTTCTGGACAGTACTTTCAGTCAATCCATCTAAGTTGACAAACTCAGATTTCTTTTGATCTATCTCTGCAATATCTGAGACTACAGTTGATCTGTTCTTGTACATAACCTGTTCATTAAATATCACATTTTTACTTCTGATGATTTTCCTGTTTTGTTCATCCCAAAACCTATAGCCAAATTTCTCATCACCATAGCCAATGAAAAAACATATTTTAGATTTAGCATCAAGTTTACTATGAGCATCAGAATCAATATGAACATAAGAAACACAACCAAAAACTTTTAAATAGGAAAAATTTACTTCTTTACCGCTCCAAACCTCCTCAGGAAGTTTAAACTCCATGGGAACTAATGGCTCTCGGTTTATCAGGTAAGCTGCAGTGCTAACAGCATCAGCCCAGAAAGTTTTTGGTAGTCCAACATGCAACCTCATACTCCTAGCACGTTCATTAAGAGTTCTGTTCATGCGCTCAGCCACACCATTCTGCTGTGGTGTCCCAAGAATGGTCTTTTCCATCCTAATTCCCTGTGCAGCACAATACTCACTGAACCCTCCATCTATGTACTTTCCTCCATTATCAAACCTCAAACATTTTAGTTTTAAACTTGTTTCTATCTCAACCATTGCCTTCCACTTCTTAAAAGTTTCAAATACATCAGATTTATTTTTCAGAAAATAAACCCATACCTTTCTGCTTGAGTCATCAATGAAAGTGATGTAGTACCTTGAACCTCCAAGGGATGCAACTGGAGAAGGCCCCCATAAATCAGTATGCACTAATTCCAATTTTTCAGCCTTCGGTGTCCTGTCAGTTTTCAAGAAGCTCACCTTTTTCTGCTTTCCTAAGATGTAGCTTTCACACATGTCAAAATCAATGGACTTCAATTTTGGTAGTTTTCTTTTTGATAGCAACATCTTCATCCCTTTCTTACTCATGTGACCAAGTCTGCGGTGCCATAGGCTTGTATCAGTACTTGCATCAGCAATTACAATTGTGTCTCTTGGACTTGAGGTCATATATAGAGTACCAGTCTTCTTTCCACGAGCCAATACCCTAGCTTCCTTTGTAACCTTCCAAGTACCACCAACAAATAATATTGCATGCCCTTCATCATCAAGTTGTCCAACAGAAATCAGATTCCTCCTCAGGTCAGGAATATGTCGAACCTTTCCAGTAACCAAACAGACCCATTGGGCAACAATATCCGGACGTCTCCCATACCTACAACATCCAAGGCTGAACCATCAGCTAAATACACCTTACCAAAATCACCTACAACATAATTCTGTATGATTTTTCGGTGTGGAGTGGTATGAAACGAAGCTCTTGAGTCCAAAACCCAATTATCAAGTGGACTGTCTACTGCAAGAAGTAATGCATCCTGTACCTCTTCTGTTACAGCATTAGCAGAATCATCTTCATTATTCTTTTTAGGATTTTTGCATTGGTTCCTAAAGTGACCTATTTTCCCACAATTTCAGCATTGTACTTGTTGGCCTGATCTAGATTTACTTCTGTTCCGATTAGAATTTCTGGATTTTGATCTACTCTGATTTGAATTTCTGTTATTACCTCTGCCTCTTGTCTCAAGGTTTAGGGCAAAACTAGATCTTGAGGTTTCACTTGCATTTCTTCTACGAATCTCCTCAGGTAGAATTAAATTTCGAATATCATTGTACTCGAGTTTTTCCTTTCCTGTAGAATTACTTACTACTATCCTCATTGCCTCTCAACTGTTTGGCAAAGAAGCCAAGAAGATCAGAGCACGAATCTCATCATCAAAATCAATTTCTACAGATGACAACTAATTTGTGATAGTGTTAAATTCGTTCAGATGTTGTGCTACTGATGCATTTTCTGCCATCTTCAAACTGAATAGTTTCTTCATCAGATGCACCTTGTTATTTGTTGACGGTTTTTCATACATACCAGACAAAGCTTTCATCAGATCTACTGTGGTCTTCTCCTTCACAACATTGTGTGTAACAGACCTAGACAGAGTTAACCTGATAACTCCCAGTACCTGTCTGTCAAGAAGAGCCCATTCATCAGCCTTCATAGCTTCAGGTTTTGTCCCCAAAAGAGGTAGATGCAATTTCCTCCCATAAAGATAATCTTCAATCTGCATCCTCCAATACGCGAAGTCTGTGCTATCAAACTTTTCTATTCCAGACACCTTTCCTACTTCCTCTACCATTGCTCCCATTTAAACCTAACCCTAGGCTCTGATACCAGTTGCTGGGAATTCAACCTAAATTCCAACATGTGAGAAACAAAAATAAATAGAGAAAACACACGTCAAAGAAAAATAATCACACGCATAAGACAGTATTTACGTGGTTTAGCAATTTGCCTACGTCCACGGAGTTGCAGAGATTTCACTATTATCAGGGAAAAAATATAAAGTGCGGCTACAGTATTTTTTTTCTCTCTCTAAAAACACAACAATAGTAGTAGTCACAAACCCTAATTATAAAAGCGGCTTTTATATCCTACTTACAAGATTACAATGGGCTACAAAACGGCCAAAAATAAACTAGGCTCCACAAAGCCCAACAGTTAGCCACTTCAATCAAAAAATGGCAGTTCATATTAGCAATGAGGCCCTCATATGCAAAGTTTTCCCTTCCAGTCTCGGACCTGTAGCCATGCGTTGGTTTGATGCATTGGAGGAGGGGTCAATAAGGTCTTTTTAAGAGCTTACAAGGGCATTTGGTGCTAGATTTATAATGTGTAGTGGGGTTCCCAAGCCGGTAGATTCTCTTTTGTCCATGACGATGAGGGAATGAGAGACACTCAAGACTTACTCAGACAGATATTAGGAAATGTATAATGGAATAGATGGAGATTTTGAGGATGTGGCAGTGAGAACCTTTAAGGTTCGGCTCCCTATAGAGCATGCGTTGAGGAAGTCCTTAACGATGAAGTCTGCTTTAAATATGTGTCAGCTCATGAATTGCATAGATATATACAAGCGAGTAGAGGAAGATCAAGTACAGGGAAAGGGTAAGGCTATGATGTTCCCGGAGAAGAGAGATCATCAGAGAGGAGGTTATAACAATAATCATTCCAAGAGGGATTTTCCCAACCAGGCGCCGTCTATGGGGGCTCAAGTGGTTAATTCACTGTTTAAAAAGCTAGTTTATCAGATACTAGAGAAAATAAAAAATGAACCATACTTCAAATGGCGCAATAAGATGGGTGGGGATTTTTCCAGGAGGAACAAGAGCCTCTATTGCCATTATCATTAGTACAGAGGGCACATAACTGAGGACTGCAGGACTCTACATACTCGTCTAAATCAATAGGTGAAGGCAGGGAAGCTCAATCAGTTCTTGCGACTGCCTACAATTAGATGGGGCACTCGGGAGCTGGATTTCACAGGGATGGCACTCCTCGGCTAGCGTTGGGCACTATTAACGTGATCTTTGCCAAGCCAAGGAGTGATGTTGGGGTGAGTACTAGGGTCATGTCCGTGGTTGGGGGCCTTGATTTAGAGGACAAGGGTTAGACTCCTAAAAAAGCTAAGGTGTTGGCCACCCTTACCTTAGGTTTTTCAGAAAAAAAAAAAATAAGGAGGGAACATTCTAGCTGCATAATGATGCTCTAGTAGTCACCATAAGGATTGGTGACTATGACGTAAAGAGGGTGTTAGTTGACCAAGGTAGCGGGGCGGAGATCATGTATCTTGATTTGTATAAGGGGTTAAATTTAAAACCTAAAGATCTGGAAAAGTATGATTCACCATTGGTGGGTTTTGATGGGAGGATGGTAATCTCCCGTGGAATGATAAGGTTACCCGTGCAAGTTGGGGACGAGGAGGTGCAAGTCAACTTCATTGTTGTAAAAGCTTCTTCTCCATACACGGCTATCTTGGCCAGACCTTGGCTTCATGCTATGGGTGCAGTTTCTTCAACCCTGCATCTAAAAGTCAAGTATCCCACGCAAGGAAGAGTGGGGGAGCTAGTCGGTAGCCAGGTAATGGCTAGGAAATGTTTGGTGTCAGTGATCATACAGCATCTTGTGGATCCTATTGTGATGGAAAAAGAGCAAATCCTATAGCAACTAAAGGGTTCTCTAGGAAGATTGGAGGCCGAGACGTGTGGAGAGTTATCTGAGGAGCTGGAAGGGTAGTAACAGGGCAGGAGGAAGAGAGATATTTTCAAGTGGGGTCCTAGTTGCCACCATTGGAAAAGGCTGAATTGGTGAAGTTTTTAGAAGTCAACATTGATGTGTTTACTTGGAGCACTTATGGTATACTAGGGATTAAGCCTGAGTTTATATGTCATCAATTAAATGTGAATCCCAATGCTACACTAGGTAAGCAACCTCCTTGGCATTCATCAAAAGAGCATGCTGAGGCAGTAAGTGTAGAAGTAAAAAAGTTGAAACAAGCTAGGGCAATCAAGGAGATTTTTTACCCCGAATGATTAGCTAACACTATGTTAGTGAAAAAGAAGAACGGAAAGTGGCATGTGTGTGGATTTCATAGATTTGAATAAGATTTGCCCGAAGGACCCTTATCCCATTCCTCGGATTAATCAATTGGTGGATGCAATAGTAGGGCATCCTCGGATGAATTTTTTGATGCCTTCCAAAGGTATCATCAAATACCTTTATCGTTGTCTGATCAAGAGAAGACTGCTTTTTGTGCCCCTGATGGGAACTACCATTATCGTGTGATGCCCTTTGGCTTTAAGAATGCAAAGTCCACTTATCAAAGAATAGTGACGTAGATATTTGAGTCCCAAATTGAGAGGAATGTAGAGGTGTACATAGATGATATGGTGGTGAAGAGCAAGCAGGTTGAGGAACATTTGGTAGACTTGGGGGAAGTATTCTTGATGTTAAGGTAGCATAAGTTGCACTTGAACACATCTAAATGTTCTTTTAGGGTTAGCTCGGGAAAATTTATGGGCTACATGATAACACACCGAGAAATTGAGGTCAATCCCGATCAGATTAAGGCTATTAACATCTTGCATCCTCCTCGGAACCCCAAGGCAGTGCAGAAATTGACTGGTATGGCAGTGACTTTGAATAGGTTCATTTCTGACAGGTGTCGTCCTTTTTTCTAGCTTCTTCATAAGTGGAAGGACTTTCATTAGACCGAAGAGTGTGTAGTGTCATTTGAGGAGCTCAAGCAATATTTGTCAAGCCTCCTAATCTTCTCTAGGCTCGAGAAGGAGGAGGTACTATATGTGTATTTGGCAGTTACAAATTATGCAGTCAGTTTGGTCTTGGTCAAGAATGAGGATGGGGTCTAAAAGCCTATCTACTATGTTAGTGAGTCCTTGCAGGAGGCTGAGACACGTTATTTACCCATGAAGAAGGCAATTTTGGCCATTATGCATGCCACTAAGAAGCTTTCTCATTACTTTCAAGCTCACACTATGGTGATGCTAACCCAACTCCCTTTACAAGCTCTTTTACGAAAATCAAACTATAGGCAGAATTACTAAGTGGAGAACCATGCTATGTGCATATGATGTCAAGTACATGTCTCGGACTACCATAAAAGGGTAAATCCTAGCTGACTTTGTGGCGGAATTCACCAAGGGTATAGTAAGTGATGAAGGAAAAGCATTAGGTGTTATGACCACCTCGGCCTTGGTTATTCCCCCTTGAGAAGTTTACACTGATGGTGCAGCTAACTGAAAAGGAGCAGGAATAGGGATTGTGTTGATCACTCTTGAGAAGCTGATAATGCAGAAATCATTATGGTTGAGTTTCTTAGCCACCAATAATGAGGATGAGTTCGAAGCTCTGTTAGCTGGAATGGCTATGGTCAGTGAGCTAAGAGGAGAAGTGGTAAAGTTATATTTTGATTCTCGGTTGGTGGTAGGCCAAGTCAATGGGGAGTTTGAGGCCTGAGATGAAAGGATGCAGGGATATTTTGCTAAAGTAAAGCAGGCTCAGGCCCAGTTTAGGAGTTTTGTTTTAAAGCAAATCCCTAGGGGACAAAACTCCCATGCTAACTCTTTAGCGATGCTGGCAACTTCTCTGGGGTCAAGTCTTCCTTGGATTGTTATTATTGAAAATATGGCTAATTCTAGTCTTACGAAGAGGCCCTTTGACCGAAGTGCATAGCATCCAAGTTAGGGCGAGCTAGATGGACCCTTTGGTAACCTTTTTGAAACAGGGTTTGTTGCCTAAAAACAAGGGGGAGGCCGAAAAGGTGCGTAGGAAGGCTTTATGTTTTTGGCTATCTAAAGAACAAAAGTTGTACAAGTTCTCTTACTTAGGGCTATATTTATTGTATATGCATCCTGAAGTAGTGGAGCTCTTATTGGAAGAATTACATGAGGGGATATGTGGGAGTCATACAGGAGGAAGTTCTTTGGCCCACAAAGTCCTCACCTAGGGATATTGGTGGCCAAGTATGCAGAAAACATCTCAAGATTATATAAGGAAGTGTGACCAATGTCAAAGATATGCCCCAAATATTCATCAACTAGGGGGAGTCTTAAATCCACTTTCCAGTCTTTAGCCATTTGCTCAGTGGGGCTTGGACATAGTGTGACCATTTCCTCGAGCTATAGGGAACCGAAGGTGGCTCTTCGTCGGGACGGACTATTTTACCAAGTGGGTAAAAGTTGAGCCACTTGCTAATATTAGGGACGTGGATGCCAAAAGGTTTATCTGGAGGAATATCATCACTAGGTTTGGAGTCTCACATACATTGATCTCAGATAATGGGCTTTAGTTTGATAGTAAGGCCTTCCGAAGATATTGTGGGGAGTTGGAGATTAGGAACAGGTATTCTATACCTGCTTACCCTCAAGGAAATAGCTAGGCCAATGCTATTAATAAGGTCATAATGTTTGGGTTGAAGAAGAGGCTAGATGATGCAAAAGGGAAATAGGTGGATGAACTGCCCCATGTGTTGTGGACCTATCGTACTGCACCCCAAAGATCAACTGGAGAAACTCCTTTCTCAATGACCTATGGGGTAGAAGTAGTAATCCCTCTTGAGTTATGGTTCCTGATCCTAAGAACTGCTTAGTTCAGTGTTGGGGAAAATAACTATCTGCTGTTAGACAACTTGGATGTGGCTGAGGAAAGGAGAGAAATGGCCACAGTAAAAATAACACATTACCAACAAAGACTTAAGCAGGGGTATGATAAGGGAGTGAGGTTAAAGCCTTTAGCTCTAAGAGATTTGGATTTGAGAAAGGTGGTGGGAACAGCAAAGAACCTCGCCTAGGGAAAGTTGGGGCCTAATTAGAAGAGGTCGTACAAGATAACTTCAGTGGCTGGCATTGGGGCTTATTACTTAGAAGACTTGGATGAAAGTTTAATTCCTTGTCCTTAGAATGTAAATAATTTGCGGCGCTATTATTATTATTATTATTAATGCTATGAACTTCTTTGTTATTCATGTTAGGTTTATTTACGCTTCATTATGGATGCGTTTGTTGAGGTAATCATTATGTATGGAAAAGTTCTAAGTGTTAAACAGAACATTAGCCTTGTTCGACTCCTCAAGTCATAAGCCTTGTGCAAATTAACAGTTCTAGAAAAAACTTCTAAGTGTTGGCCAAGATCTAGGTTTAATGTGGCTCCTTGGGTCATAAATTGCGAATGAATTGGTTTTTGCAGGAAGCTGCCTAAGTAAGAAGTGAAGTTAAGAAGTTTGAGTACTTTCTTGGGTTTCAGGATTAGTGCAAATGGGTGTGCTTTAGGATTCCAAGTCCAACTTAAGGTAAGTTTGTATTCACATTTTTATTAAGTTCTATTACTTAGTCTAGTAATTCTGTAATTGTCTTATAAGTCGTTCTAGATTGAATAGAGGGATAAGAAGTGTTGATTAAATTAATCACAAGTTAGTGTGGTGCAATTGACACAAGGAAAAGGAAATAACATGAAATGCAAGCTAACAAGTAAAAGTTAAATAGACAGAAGAGCATAAACTAAAGTTTAACTTTTTTCATTAAATTTTGAGAATTGAAGTACAATAGGAAGAAAAGGAAGGCATCAACTAGGTTTAAGCCCAATTACAAAGTTAACTATTATCTTCTAAGTCTAATGCAATGTAGATGCTTCTTTTTCTCTCCCTCCCTTCTTTTCTTGTTCCTTCTCTTTCTTTTTCCTTTTCAACTAGGCCACTTCAGTTGTTTCCTTCGCCTCCACATCCACCACGTTTGTTGGAGTTGGCTGCTTTTTCTCTCTGTCCTTAGTTGGTGTGGCAGACGGGGTGGTGGCAGGTTGGGCCGAGGAAGAAGTAGGGGCTTGGCCAGGGTTAGTTGAAGGTTGGGAAAGACTAGGGGCTAAGTGCAGGGCTAAAGGATAGTAGACCTTGTCAAGAGCCCTGAGCTCTCACTCAGTGCTGATCCTAGCTGCATTCAGTGCTTGACCCCATACTTCCAGGCAAAAGGCCCGAGCAACATCCCTAAGTTGGGCGGTTAGACTTTCTGCTATCTTAGTTATGCCCACATCATAGGCCGCTTGCTCAGCCTTAGCCTTTTCAGCATCCTTAGCCCCCAACTGTTTCTGTAGCTGTTTTAGCTCCACCATGTTTAGTGCCAGCTTATTTTCGGCTTTCCTTTCTGGGCAGTTTTAACATTTTTCTGAGCCTTCTCAGCCTCGGTCAGTTGGGCAAGGGTTTCCTTAAGCTTCTTGTCCACCTCGGCTTAAGCCTTTTCAGTTGTTGTCAGCTTGCCCTCACCTGGTCCAAAGCGTGGTCCACCCACTCCTCGGCCATAAAGGTAGCTTGGATAGAGTGCAAGATTGATACCAGCTAGTGTTCATACATATATTATCTTACTTTTTAAAAAAAAAGAAAAAAAAAAAGAAAAAGAAGAAAAGGTGATCATTTACCTTCGCCAAGTCTCATTTCAGCGATAAGAAGACTTCGCATTTTCTAAAGGACCTAAGCTTTTGCATGTCCTCAGGTAAGTTGAGAGATTTCTCCAAGCATTCTGCCATGAGGTCTGAACTGCCTTTCTGATGGTCTTTTAGGTTGGTATCATCCATCACAAGACTACTAGAGCTTAGTGTGAAGGAGGGTCTCCAAACAGAAGGCTTGGGTGGCCGGTCCCCCTCATGTTCTATTGAGGTTCCAAAAGAGGTGATTTTCTTCTATTGCCCCCTCGTTGTTTGGGCTTCCTTTACTAGGGGCTGGTGGGAGGAGTGGGTGACTTCTCCTTCCTCAACACCTTCAGTGCCTTTACCTCTTTGGCCCCTCTTCATTTTCTTATCAGTGGCATTAATAGAAGATGCGAATGTCAGAGTAGGAGTGGGTGGTTAGGGCACCACTGGGATAGCTGGAGTAGGGTCCCCAGCGTGGGTCGTTAGTAAAGCAAGGAGATCCGGGGTCTTCTCTTTGAAACCCATTCCCTCTAGAATGTTAGTCCCCTCCTGGTCGGAGCTGACTTGGGCGAGGCATAGAGGGCAGTGTGAGCTGCTAGGAGCACCCTCAGGGTCTTTTTGCTAGTAGAAGACCTCAAAATCTTTGTTTGTTACTTCCTGCTAGATAGGTTCTGGTGTGGGCTTCTTAGCTTCTTCGTCCGAGGGAATGGGAGGTTCCTAGGAGTAAAGGAGTTTCGCTGTGAGTGGAGTTGGGAGTTGAACGTCTTGGGTTCCGGTTGAAGGAGGTTTAGCTAGTAGGAAGCTGGGGACAGCAACATCAATTTAAGCTAGTCATGCGTCCTTAGCTTTGATGACGTTCTTCGAGCTTTAGAAGCATTTTGAAAAGGGTTTGAATCCAACGATGACGTGCACCGCTCGAACCTGACCGTCTGTATGCAGAAAAATCCCTGAGTTAAAGATCTAATTTAGGTCAGCAAAGTTCACGAGATGCTTGGATGGGGTGGTGTGGTACTCGTCTATCGTTGAGGAAACAATAGGATTTATAAATCAAATAAAAGAAAACCTTATAAAGATTAGGAATGGTCTTATGTGTATCTATGGTCAGTGAGAACCCTACCTAGTTCCTCTTCTTGGGTGGGATAGTGCAATCCATCATGCCAGTCTCCTGAGACGATGATGAAGCCCTCATCTATACCTTTGCTTGAGTCAAGTAGGCAAAAGATTAACCTAACGACAGGGACTCTACATTTAATGTAGTATTTAGTCTTTTCTCCCTTTTGGCAATTGTATACCCAATTTACATCGTGCCATGTGAGGTTGGTCCCTATTTTTTGGTTTATCATGTCTACACACCCGAGGACCCTAAAGACGTTTAGGGAGCATTGGGTGGAAGTTAGCCAATAATTCATTAGGAAGTCTATGGTGACCCTTCCAATAGGGATTTCCATCTCGCCTTCTATGAAGGCGATCATTGGAATAACTACGGACCCAGGAGGTCTGTTCATGACCAGTCATTCACCTAGTTCATAATGTTGGAGTTCAACACCGTTGGGGATCCTATACTGAGTCCTAAAGGTAGCCATACCTTCGGGATTGTCTACTAATCTAACGAATTTACCCATGGAATTTATGGTATAACAAATACAAACTTGTGCAAAAGATTGTGGATTTGAACACACCTATAAGCGATAGAAGAATCTCTCCTCAGGCAACTACTTGAACTCAAATTGACAGATGTGTAAATGAGCTATAGCCAGCCCCAAGCTCTCCTTTTATAGGGGTAAAAATGAGCAGTAATTTTCCCGCCCATAAATGAGAGAAAACGAGGACCGTAAGATCCTCATTACACCGTAGAATGTGGGGGACAAGCAGTCGCCTGATGCCATAAATGTGAAATTGTGGATACCAAAGCGTCAGGAGCATGCTAGAGACAGGTGAAAGGACGTTACCATGTAGGAACGCATATGGCACGTACAAGGCTCGCTCGTGTAACTAAAACCTTGCTTTTATCTTAGAATTAATAGTAAAGTTTTAGGGGACTATTGTGGAGGCCCGAGGACTAAGGAAGGGATTGTTGAATTGTTAGTGCTAGTGTTGGGGCATCATGTACCTGCGGAGTGAATTCACCTGCGGAGAAGGGGAGAAGAGACAAAAGATTCTTAGGAGCTTTAGCTGGGAAAGGCTAGCTAAAGAGAGAGAATCATGAATGTTGGGGAAGTTTTCAGCAAAAAGTAGCTTGTTACCTCCGTATTAAATGGTGGCGCTGATAAGGAAGTGACCTGAACAGTGTAATTCACAGCTAAGCAGCTCCTTCTACTACCTTCATCAGATGTTTAAAAGGGCAGGTGTCACACTGAGAACCTTGTTAGGTAAAGATGGGGGGTCAAGATGAAAGTAGGGGAGAGTATATAAGAGAAAGAAAGTTTCCAGAAATGAGGAGGCCAGCTAGAAAAATATCACAAAAAGGAAGAGGTAGAACAAGAACATTGAAAGAAGAGAATGAACAATGTATTATTTTTTGTATTAGCGGCCTCCTTGGATGCACTTGTATTAAGGCATTTACCTACATATTTTATCAAATCAAGTTTTTCTTCCTTATTCTCATCTTCGGGCGATGCCCTCTCTTGTTATTTGATTCCTTCTCTTATATTCATTGATTTGGGCCAAAGTTGTACTGTACAATTCTACTATTTTAAGTGGGCTTGGGCTGTAAGATTTTGAGGTCCTTACAATAGGAATTTATTGTGGGATTTACTTTAAACAAGTGATATTTAGCTCTCTCTCTCTCTCTCTCTCTCATACACTAAAAAGTTCTACCCCTAACCAGTTCCTTGTCTCCTCACTTCTTTTGGTATATTGATTATTGTGCAAGTTCATTGGTCACCTTATTACCGAGATCATTGAGTCCTATTGTGAATAGTCCACCAAGCATAGAAGGGGTTATTCCCCATCTTTGCTCGTAGAACATCACAATATATATGGGAAATATTTTGCTATTAGACTATCAAAGTGGGAGCTTATGCATGCATCTGTATCTTGAAAACTCCATCTAAAGATTCTAAACCAATTGCAATCATTTAGTAATTAGAATAATGTTCCTTACTCAATATCTATTTTGTTGCACTTTTCTGAGATAAAAGAAATCAAATCTTGAACTTTTAGTTCCAAAGCAAGCATGATTCAACTTTCAAGCAATGGATCCATTAAAACTTTGATAAATTACTACTATTTCAATTTATTTTGTAATAGAACATGTTCATATGTTATATAATTTTTGCCTAAAATACAAATCACCTATGAATGGTGCTAATTTTGGCTATAAAATCAATAGGTGTGCACCAAGTGGGTGTAGGAGAAAGGGGTTTGCCTTTTTTTTGGTAAGGGTGCGTATCAAATTTGTTAGCGTCTTGGAGTGTTTATTTGGGAGAGTTTATTTAGTAAATGGTGGATAAATTACATGTTAGTTAATATTAAATGGGTTCTTTAGCAGAAATTATATAGTCCTCATGGTAAATCACGCCACTTGTTCACAATTCCATTAAAAGACTCTCACTTGTTTAAAATTGTTGAGTCAGTAATCAGTTTTTGTTTTTAAAAAAAAATTATAACTCAGCAATTTTAAACAAGTGAAAGTCTTTTAATAGAATGGTGGACTATGTCACTTGTCCACCATAAGGACTTTATAATTTCTCGTTCTTTGGGAGGGCATTTCCACTTACAGTCCCAACTCTTAAATTCCTTGACTTGCATACTACTAAGAACCATAGCAAATTCTCAAATATTATCAACTAGAAGGGAAAGTATTCTGCATCAAAGCAATATATTTTCATCCACATAAAGAAGTTTAAAAACCAATGCTAGCTAGACATACGGAGTCTTTTGTGCAAAAACAACATCTCGCTCTGTTTGTTATGCTGGAAAACCCTTTGTAAAGATAGTTTTCCATATTTTTTAGTGTTTGGTAACACAAAAAAATAGTCAACGGAAAAAAATCTTTAGTCAACGAAAAACCCTAATAAAAATAAGCCTTATTTTCTACAGGTTGTTTTCCAAAAATTGTTTTTGGAAAACAATCTCTCTCTCACACGTTGCATCTCCTATAAATATTATATATATATATATATATTTTTTTTTTTGTAGTTGTAGGAAACATAATTTTTTGGTGTCTTCTCTCTCATGGTAAGCTCTCTCACTTTTTCTCTAATTGTATTTTTTTTATTTGAATTTCAAGCTTAATTTTTTTTTCTCTAAGAAATTTTTGGTTTGATAGATTTCAATCAAAAGTTACTTATTTTCGCACATAAAAGTGCAAAAAATAAAAATAAAAAAGAAATAAGAAGAAGAAAGAATGAAAGAAGTAAAAGACGAAAACTTTAAACACAGTGCCTATATTGCTCTAAATTGCTTTTACATGAGACAATCTTTACAATAGATTAATAATATTGTTATATAATGAATGATAATTGTTTAGGTTAGTTGTATTTGTTGGCAAATACATTATGCATATACTATGCAATGATGAAATATTATGCAAATACAATATACATTATACATTATAGAAATACATAATTAAGAGTAATATTGAAGACTTGTTGTTGACCATAGTATTCCAGCAAAAAGAGTAGACAATTAAAAGTTATTGACAACTAATTTTGATTGTATCTATTGTCAAAATTTTAGTATGAAAACCAAATTCATTCTTGGTTTATTTATTTATTTATATTGATTACATTAGTTGGTTTATCTAATACACATGTTTTAAATTATTCAAGAAATATATATATATATATATATATATATATATATATAATTGCATACCCAACACTAGAAAACATTCTCAAGCTCATTTTCAAGGTCGTTACCAAATACTGGAAAATGAAATAGTTTTTCAAAAAGTATTCTTTGAAAAATGAAGAATTTTTTAGAAAACATTAATGCTGAAACAAACAAAGCAATAAGTTGAACCAAAGAATACAACTATCACAATTTTAAGCACATATTTATTTAGGAATTTATAAATATCCATTTATTATTGACACCTGATAGACACGTGGTAGATAAGATTGACATGGACAAATTATTGTGCTCAATGTGGCTTTGTTTGTCCAAATCATCTAAATTGATACAGCCGGTATCAATCTGTATAAGCTCGACAATCATGATACATGGCAGAAGATTAGGTGAGGCTTCTACTTTTTTTTTTTTGGTTAAAAGGAAATGTATAAAACAAACAAGAGTTATCCCACACTAGAGGTTAGACCAGCACTAACAGTTCTATTAATATACATGCCAGTTAAGTCCGAGTTAACTAAACACAAAACACCAGTACTTGGCGGATAATTAAATACAACAAAAGCATCATCCATTAAACATCCCCATCTTGCAAGCGCATCAGCACAACGATTTCCTTCCCTATAAACATGCTTCACTTGAACCAAGGAAACCTTCTTAACAAGTACCTGCAGTCACACAGTAAAGAAGAATATGGTTTAACAGCATCCACATTAGAGCTAATAAGATCAATCACCACTCTCGCATCTAACTCTACAATCAAATTTTGAATTCCTTCCCTCAAAGCCAGCTTCAACCCGTCCCTTAAAGCCCAAAATTCTGCTGTGACACTGGTGGCAAAACCAATGGCTCTCGCAAAACCCTTGACCCAATGTCCGCTGAGGCTTCTACTTTAATACATTATTATATATATTATATTTTTTCCTAAAAAATATATATATATATATATATATTATATTATATTAGAGTCTAATAAGGCACGAATAAGACATGAAGCTGCAGAATTTTCTGCTTCCTTTACTCTTGACTTTTCTTCTCCCGCCATAAACAAACCACCATCTTCAGTTTCTATTTGAACAGAGCATACATATTTCTTGTCGTTTGATGGACCCTCTTCCTTCCCAATGCTGCAAGTTATAGCAAATGTACATTTCAATTCAATATCTTACAAGATGGATAGGAACGTGAGAATTTGAAAAAGGGTGGTGTTTATTACACATACTCAAACTACAAAGAAATCATGGCTTGAAGTCATAATTTCCAATTGAAAATCATGATTTAAAGTCATGATTTCTATTCAGTTTGTGTGTGTATGTGTGTTACAGAATGTGTATAATGTACATGATTCTTCACTGCTCATGAAAAAGAAGCTCATACCTGTAACTAGGCTTATCCCACCTTTTCTTCTGACAAACCTCGCGTAACTTTTGCTTTGCTCCTTCAATCTCAAATGACTTGTTGAGCCCAAAGGAAAAATCTGACCTCCTAAGGTTAGTGGGCATGGATTTCGATAATTTGAGCAAAGCTAGCTGTGCTGCATTACGCCTTGCAGTGTCCTTATCATCAGATATATCTGAGGCAACAAACGCACCATCGACATATACACTAGCAATATTCTTTGCTTCAATTCTCAAGTCCTTAATGTCAACTTCCCTCCCCTGCTTTTGACACTGGTCATACAATGTCGTAACAGGATGGGGTTGTTGTAGCAAGACTTCAGGTGTGACAAGAGGGTCCAGGAGATCCCTAAAGATCTTCAAGTATAAAACAACCAATGATGAATTCTATATCAACAGAGAGATAGAGACTAAAAGTCCAAAACAAGAAAATAAAAGAGACAAATCATTTTTGCCTAATAAGAAAAGAGAAGTTAAATACACACCACCCATAATTTTTGTAGGTCGAGTCCGAGATCAACGTATATAGCTGCTGCTAAAGACTCTACAATGTCAGCAAGAATCTTTGGGGCTTTAATCGACCAATATAAAGATTTATCGTCTTCCTGATTGACTGCAGCAGCAAACTTTTGAACCTATAGAAGCAACACAAACACAAAACCATTTGCGTTGATCTTTGTTCAAATTTTGAACAAATTTTTAACCAAAGACAAGTCCAAAATATACGGATCCACACCAGAACAGTTAATTATAAGGGAAAATCCTGTAAAACACATTGTAGAGTCACGTTTTCAAATTATAACAACACAGTGCGTGTATTTACACACATTGTATATAACAAGCAGAACTCTAATTATAAACTCTTAAAAGCATAATATAACATGCAATGTTTATTTGCATTCAAAATCAAAGGGTGCTTTTTTTTTTTTTTTTTATAGAGTTTCGACTTATGGCGATCGCTTTTGATAATAACTTTTTATTATTAGACTAAGACATTAATCAGTTTTTGGTGTAGGCAGGGGTTGAACCCCAGATCTCTTATACAACTATCAGAGACTTTACCAATTGAGTTAATTGGAACCCACAAATCAAAGGGTATCTTCAATTCACAGCTTTTTTGTCATAAAAATATAAGAATCCATTGTCATAATAAAATATTTACATAGAATTAGAGACAACGTGTCAACATTCCAAAAATAATGCATTCCTTATAATTCTAGTGATATAAAAAATTAAATAAAAACCTCACTAAAAAGTAAAACTATCGACAAACAAAAGAATTTTTTGATAATAAATTCCTTATAATTCTACACATATAAGTCAGAATTCACTTTTCTCGTGCCCCACCTTATAAAATTTAGTTCTATTTTTTTTT
>NW_027069650.1:395791-422583 GCF_002906115.3 Quercus suber | reverse complement strand
AAATTTAGACCCCTTAAACACACAGATTGCGTAGCCTAGATTAATTAGCCAAGTTGTTACTTAGTCAAATTATGCAATTCTAGGTTAAAGCAATCAAATAATCATATCAAGATATAAAGCAGCGGAATAATAAATAACACAAGATATGATCACCCAGGAAACCACTCGGTAAAAACCTGGGGAGGATTTGACCCACCGATCCTCAAGGCATAACAGAATTCACTATGAAAGAATTGAAGTTCTTACAGAAGGACTACAAGCTCCCTGCTCGACTTCCTAATGCTACCCACCAGTAAAACTTCCTGACATGACTACGTGCAGGCTCCGAATCCACGGACTACTTCTTTCTTGAATTCTTCAATCAGCTACAAGCTCCCCGCTTGCTTTTCTTTTTAAATTCCAATGGTTGCAACTATAATGATCTTCAAGATGTTGAAATCATCTCTACCTTGAAAACCCTAAGTTTTGTGTAAAGGAAGTCTCCTCAAAGATCTCACACGAGATTCACACAAAACAGCAATGTATGAGCAACAAAGCAATATGGACAACCCTAAAAAACGTGGTTAGGGTTTAGTTTATATACCTAGGGTAAAAACACAAAACCCTAAACGTTTAATGAAGTAGGGCTAAGTTGGAAAATCTGCAGAATATTCAACCTGTGCGATTTTCGATCGATCGAGTCTATTCTTCGATCGATCGAGCCAGGCCGAAAGTCCCAAGTACTTCTGCAGCCACTCGATTCCAACTTTACAATATTAAACCAACTTTGAGCAATTCTAAACAAGACTAAATACACTGTTTTGATCATGGTTTACCAACATTACAAATTAGAGTTCTAAATACAAAAACTCCTAAGACCTTAGAACCTAACACTATATAACATTATTATGAGCAATGACTATTACATGGAGCTCTTGTTACAAGATACTTATGTGTAAAATTTTTTAAAATTGAAATTGTGATTTTAGATTACGATTTTAGTTTAACAAACTATTGCACATATTATTTTGTGTGCAATAGCTTGTGTGCACTAGTCATTTCACCTTTATTATTATCGATATATTTTTTTTTAGAATTTTCCTTTGTTGTTATCTAGTACAATTCTCTCCACCCTCTTTTTTCCCTAATGGTACAATTCTTTCGTTATTTTTTTTTTTTTTGACATAAACGGCAGAATAGTTCTCAAACTCAAAATTTATTGTTGAATTGCAAATTACACTTTTTTTTTAATGGGAACAAATTACACTTTCTAATTTTGCCTAAAATTTAATACAATTCTCTAACTTTAATAGTTACTATTAGTTACTCAAGGTCAAGGTAGTCCTTTTGGTAAAACTACTCTGTTAGTCACATAAAATACAAGGACATTTTGGTATTTTTAAGTTTAATAAATAAAAAAATCCAAAATAATTAATAAAAAAGTTGAACATTTTAAATTTAAATTTTTTATTAAATATTTAGCCATCTTTACACCTAACTATTTCTTAGCAACCAAACAACAAAAAGAAAAGAAAAAGAAAAAGCACTTTTCCTTTTAACCCAAATCCAAACCTCCTCAAAACAGTGTCTCTCTTAGCATCCTTTGAACAATATTTCCAAAAAATAAAAAATGAAAACATATCGTTTCGTCAACAGCCTCGCTGTAGTTTTAATATTTGACCATTGGTAGGTTGGTTCTAGCTTTTGGGCTTTTGCACAAAAATGAACCACATCATTATAAGATTCGTTCAATCAATATCATAGCTTATAGATCAAACTTTAGTAAAGCCAACAAATGAAGTCTCACTCAAAATGACAAGAAAAGTGAGCCAACATTTTCACTTGGTTAGGTATGTATAGGAAGAGAAATGAATTGGAGAGAGAGAGAGAGAGAGGATTTGAACCCGATTGGAGGAATGGAAAATTTTGAGGGAAAATTGTTTGTGTTTGTTAAAATAGTCAACTGGGTTCAGAACTTCTGATGGAGTGGAGAGTGAAAGATTAAAAAAAGGGGAATTATACTTTACCACTTGTGGTTTGCCCCAAATTTAACTTACCCCCTGTGGTTTCATTTTTTATACTTTACCCACTTGTGCTTCACTCCATTACCATGCTGTTACCCACCTCATATTCTGCCGTTACTCTAACAAGTTTCTTATAAAAACACAACCCATGAAAGATCAAATACTCCTCTCTCAAAAAAACACACTCTCACACCTACAGTGTTCACTAGACGATGATCTAAAGGCTACAATGTGTCTTTCCTAAGAGATTAGACTGAGACCCAGTCGGGGTTTGATCATGCAACTACACCAAGGAAGAATAAGGCAGAGTCTGGGTTCATCTCCATCAAACAGTATTTTTGATTTGTGGGTATCGATCCATCTCCTTATTTCTGGTGAGTTCCTGACATTTGAGACCTGTAGATGAACCCAGAACTCACCAGAATCGAATAAACCCATCAACATCTGTACCTTTCTGCTGTGCTGGTCACATCGAAGCCTGCGAAAAGCAATCCAATTAGGCAAATACCCAATACTCCCACCTAAAGGATTGCAATTCACACTACCACAATCCAATATTCCAATTCATAAAAACTAGTCCGTCCATCAAAAATGAAACAAACACCACGGTCCAATTTGCTTAGAGACAAATTAATATTAATATTATTTTTATCTCTCCCACCTCTCTCTCCACTAAAACAATTTATGTTATCAACCAATTGATACTGATAATTTGGATTCTGAGACAAACCCATTATCACAATCGGTTCAAAGTAATTATCATCACCTTCCATATGCAAGCTCTCTAATGTACCATCGATTAAACTACCGTAAATGGTATTATTCTTTGAATAATTAAGCTTAAGAACAACCTTAGAATAATTCTTCCCCGATTCGACCATACAGAGCTTCCCAGAGGATTCTGACCAATACCCATTAACGTAAAACACTGAATCTTCTTCCTAAAACTTAATACTTCCCAAATGCCACCAATGGGAAATAGAGTAATTTAACTGGTCTCGAATGTACAAGGTGGCTTTGAACTTGTGAACACCACAGGAGGCGGTGGTTTGGATATATGAGGGGTCGAAGGAGAGAGATATCCCGGATTCAAAGGTTGGGTTGAAGATTTTGATGCATATGAGAGTACAAGAAAACCAAAACTTGAAGATGAACCTAGAACTCACCAGAAATAAGGAGGTGGATTGATACCCACAAATCAAAAATACTATTTGATGGAGATGAACCCAAACTCTGCCTTGTCCTTCCTCAGTGTAGTTGCACGATCAAACCCCAACTGGGTCTCGGTTCAATCTCTCAGGAAAGATGCATTGTAGCCTCTAGATCATTGTTTGGTGAGCACTGTAGGCGTGGGACTGTGTTTTTTTGAGAGAGGAGTGTTTGATCTTTTGTGGGTTGTGTTTTTGATAAGAAACTTGTTTGAGCAACAGTAGAATATGAGGTGGGTAACGGGATGGTAACGAAGCGAACTATAGGTGGGTAAAGTGTAAAAAATGAAACCACGGGTGAGTTAGTTAAATTTAGGGCAAACTATAGGTGGGTAAAGTGTAATTTTTCCATTAAAAAAAAATTGTTAGTTTTCATTTTGGATAAATTGTAGTAAACTCACATGTGGTTTGACTCGTTTGCACTTTGCCTACCCATGATTTAAAACTTAACATTTTACTCACTTGAAATTACATTTGTTAGGACTTTGTTACTCACCTTTGTTAAAAATAAAGGTAATGTTAGGTTCTAAGGTCTTAGGAGTTTTTGTATTTAGAACTTTAATTTGTAATGTTGGTAAACCATGATCAAAACAGTGTATTTAGTTTTGTTTAGAATTGCTCAAAGTTGGTTTAATATTGTAAAGTTGGAATCGAGTGGCTGTAGAAGTACTTGGGACTTTCGGCCTGGCTCGATCGATCGAAGAATAGACTCGATCGATCGAAAATCGCACAGGTTGAATATTCTGCAGATTTTCCAACTCAGCCCTACTTAATTAAACGTTTAGGGTTTTGTGTTTTTACTCTAGGTATATAAACTAAACCCTAGCCACGTTTTTGGGGGTTGTCCATATTGCTTTGTTGCTTATACATTGCTGTTTTGTGTGAATCTCGTGTGAGATCTTTGAGGAGACTTCCTTTACACAAAACTTAGGGTTTTCAAGGTAGAGATGATTTCAACATCTTGAAGATCATTATAGTTGCAATCATTGGAATTTAAAAAGAAAAGCAAGCGGGGAGCTTGTAGCTGATTGAAGAATTCAAGAAAGAAGTAGTCCGTGGATTCGGAGCTTGCGCGTGGTCGTGTCAGGAAGTTTTACTGGTGGGTAGCATTAGGAAGTCGAGCGGGGAGCTTGTAGTCCTTCTGTAAGAACTTCAATTCTTTCATAGTGAATTCTGTTATGCCTTGAGGATCGGTGGGTCAAATCCTCCCCAGGTTTTTACCGAGTGGTTTCCTGGGTGATCATATCTTGTGTTATTTATTATTCCGCTGCTTTATATCTTGATATGATTATTTGAATGCTTTAACCTAGAATTGCATAATTTGACTAAGTAACAACTTGGCTAATTAATCTAGGCTACGCAATCTGTGTGTTTAAGGGGTCTAAATTTCCAATAGCTAACGTTAGCCAGGTTAACCCGGCGCACCTACAAGGTGCACCAAGCCTAGGGTGGCATGCCAAGGTCCAAAAATACCACCAAACCCCTCATTTTGCAAAAAAAGAAAAGAAGATTTTGGGCAAATTCTGGGTAGATTCAAACACATCCAAACCCCATAAAACACCTTAGATTGTCATCTGTTCTCTACAATCACAAGGTAGTATTCTTTCACCCAGTCTTCCTATCCTTGGTTCCATACCTTGGATTTGAGGTATAAGGGTGTGGATGTAGCTTTTTAGCTTCAATCCACACCCTTTTCTTTTTTTAGTTTTTTCTTGCTTTTTCTTGTTCAATAATATGCTTTATTGCTTTCCCTAGTATGTTCTTGTTTCCTAGTATGTCTTTTTGGTTTTCCTAGCATGTTTCCTTGCTTATGCCATGATTTATCACTTTGATGTTGTTGACCTAGCCTTCATGGGCTAGGATATGTCCAAATTTAATGTTTGCACTTAGATCCACATGATTTTAGGCTCCTTGCTAGGTTTATGCTAAGATATATATGCCTATGTGTTCTTTGCCATGTTTATGCTTAGATCTATGTGTTTATGTGCTCCATGCCATGCTTGTGTGCTTAGATCTATGTTGGTTGCTATGCCATGTGCTTCTGTAGCCCTTTTGTCCCTTGATATCTCTCTTTCTTGTGTTCTGGCCCTTATTGGTGGGGTGTAGATCTAGATCCTGTGGTCTAGGCCTACATCTGCATACCTAGGCCTACATTAAAGGGATTGGATTGTTTCCTTCATACATGTCTATGTTTGCTTGCTCGCTTCTATGCTTTATTTTCATGTTAGCCTTTCTAGATCTAGGCTTTGCCATGCTTTGTTCTCCCTGTGGGCTTGCTTATATGGTTACATCCATCCCTCCTAGGGTTTGTTGGATGTAATCACCTGTGAGATGCACCTCCATAGTGTTGGTGTGCTTGATACACACTTTTCTCCACTTCGTGCGATGTTAATATGCTTGCCTTGCTTGCTTTGCACCACCCGTTTGGTTTTCTTTGCTTCTTTACATCTTTGCATGCTTGCTTACATGTTGATGCATGAGTATGTGTGTCATCCATACTCCAATCCAATGGAACTATGGACACTCGATCGAAACCTACATTTGTGCTCCTAGGACACCCCCCTTTTGTTTGATAACATGTTTGTTTGCCCCCGTTTGACATCTTTTGCTAGCTTGTCTTTTAGCATGCTTTCCTTCTATTTGTTTCTTTGCTTATTTGCTGGTTTGTTTCTTTTGTCTTTGCATTTAGGGAATAGGGGCTCGAGTCATAAGGGGTAGAAAATGTGGTGTCTACAACCTCCAAAATGTATTCTCTGGGTATCCCTGCTATCTCTTCTAGCTTCATTGCTGGCCTTACTTAGTTTATTAGGATAATGGCCTCTGTGTTATAGACTAGGGAAAAGGGTGAGGCTCCTATAGCTTGTGATTTGGTTGTTCTGTGAGCCCACAAAGTTGTAGGAAGTTCCTTTCTTCATCCTTTTCCATTCTCCTTAGTCATTTTTCCCAATATCTTTAGCAATCTTTTGTTAGAGGCCTCAGCTTGGCCATTTCCTTTGGGATAATAGGGTGTTGATGTCGTGTGAGCTATGGAGTGCCATTCTGTTAAATGGCACACATCCTTATTTAGGAATGGTGTACCATTGTCAGAAATGAATCTACTTGGTACCCTAAAACGACATATTATTTTCCTTCAGAAAATTAGCCATTAAGCTACCTGTAGCTTTCTTTGTGGCCATAGCTTTTATCCATTTTGTAAATAGCTCAGTGGCTACCAATATCTAGGCACATCCTTCAGAAGGGGGATTTATAGGACCTATGAAATCCAGCCACCAACTGTGGAAAGGATATAGTGCCATAGTTGGGTGAAGGCTTTAGTGGCTGGTATGTTTTTCATCTCCTCACCTTTAACATGTTTGAAACTTCTTAACAAAATCTTGGGCATCTCTTTGCATGGTGGCCTAGTAGTATCCCTGGTGCAAAGTCATTTGCTAGAGCTTTCTGCCACTAGGGCATCCTGCTGGCTCTCCCTCATGCAAATTAGAGAGAATATCCTTTATTTCTTTGTTGGGAATGCACACTAACATTTCCATTGGAAGCTTCTGTTGAAAAAATATAGTTTGTATAACATATAAAACATACGCAGCAGAAAATTAACAGATCTACTTTATTCGGAATTGATAATAAGTATTATGTAAATTTCAGAATTTAAGAACAAGAGAGCGTACCTTGATGCGGTGAAATTTAAATCCAAAGATTAGAAGTACTTTAGAACACTTTTAATCTTCACTCCAATTCCACTTATGCCCAAAAAGTGTGGTCTCTCAATCAGTTTACATGTATGTATTCAAGAGAGAATAAGAGAGTGGTTTACACTCACATACATACCATTTCATACATTACCATGCATTACTAAATTATGTATGTTTCTTTCCTTATATATGACTGATTATCTAACTGGACTAGCTTTTTAGACCATTCCAATTGGGCTTTAGTATGTGGCTTGGATTAGGACCAAAAGGGTTAAATAAGACTTTAGCTCCAATGGGTTTTAGGCTTTTCTGTCAACTCTTGACAAGCCCAAAATTACCATTAATTATATTTAATATCACTATATAAATAAATTATATCCCAAGACTTTATTATACATTTACTCCTTCATTAAAATATTCATAGTAATACAAAGTCATGAATGTTGACTGCCACTTTGAAAATTACTACATCTTAATCCTTGAGTACCCGGTTTAATCCTTTAAGTTATTCATCATATATTTATGAAATCTAATTTCATAAATATATACTTTAGTAACTTCTTACTAAAGTAGTTAGGCCCAACATTCTAAATAACTAAACCCATTAAACTTATCTCAAGAATATGAGTTCCATCTTGAGAATATATGTTCCTTCAACATTAAATGTGGTTGCCCAACATACTAAGGTTTTGATCGTGACTTTAGATCTCACTTCTGATATATCAAAGCAACCTACACTTTATGATTAAGTTTATTATTCTCTTAGGATTGAGAGTTCATGTAAATAGAAGTCGTGAGATTTATTATTCATTTGACAATCGTTAATAGAATAATAAATCTCACAGCGGTCTAGTTCAATATATTTTAACTCTTAAAACATATCAACATATCAACTAGAAGTCTCCACTTCAATGATCAAGAGAAACTATTTTAGTTGATATGTTATAGTCTTCACAAATGGAATGCCCAATTTCATCACCGACTATGAACTAAAATTCTGAGTTTACAAAGAACTTGGGATTTATATCTTCTATGACTAAATCACATAAATCACATACTATGCATCTCATGGACTATATGATAATGTCCAAATATTTATGTTACCATTATTTTAGATAATAATAAAACAAGTTTATTACATATGACATAATGTCATACATGGCATACAATAGGATTTTAGGACACTAATCCCAACAGCTTCTTTCTTTTTAACCGACTAGTAGGTAGTACACCTCGTGTAAGGTATTTTACGTATGGATCCTGCCAATCTTCTTCTTGCATTTCACTGTTCAGCACTTTTGCTTCATTTGGGGGAATAATAGAACAAGTCTTGCAAAACACTAGCCATCTCTGGCCAAAAAACTCCTAGACTCTGCATTTTTTTGCATAGGCCGACATTAAGGTTTACCCCACATATCTCGTGGTGCAACCTATACAGTCATGTCAACCCTTCTTATCTTGAGACACACCTCATCGGCAACCCTTCTACTCCTCTGAAAAACAGATTTCCATTAATATTGAGGAAGTCCTTCATGTTTGATGGTAGATTTAATATAATATCCCTTCCCTGGACCATTGCCTTCAACAAGGGTTCTTACCAATCTTCTGGAGGGCATAATCCGCCTTTGATCAAGCTAGGTTGTTTCTCTACCCTGAGGATCATCTTCTCTTTCTTCAACACAAACTTGGTGGCTAGGGTGGCCAGTGAATCAAACAACTTGTTCTTATTCCGGTTAATCACTTTGCAATCTATGGATGTGAAGTGTTTCATAAGATTTGCAATGTGGCCTTGTAAACAGCCAAGCTAGGACTCTTCACTCCATAGATTCCCCCTACCTACTTAATGACTAACTCAGAATCCCTAAACACATTTAATTTCCTTATGCCAAGTCTTTTGGCAGCTTTCAATCCCGCTACTAGGGCTTCATATTCTACTTCGTTATTTGAACAGGGAAAACATAGCTTATAGGCAAATGTGCGTGCCTCCCTTGGTGACTTCAACACTACTCCTATCCCTCCTCCCTAGGATGTAGATAAGCCATTGAAGTGCATATACCATTCTTGCTCCTCTATCACCAAAACTTCCTGTTAGGGAAGTAAGAAATCACTGGTCCCTAGGACGTTAGCTAGCAAGTCGGCCACTGCTTGCCCTTTGATGGAAGATATCCTTATGCACTCGATATCATGGCATGCTGTTAGAATTGTCCACTAAGCCATTCTCCTTGACAACTGAGGGCAAGTTAGGAGGTACTTCACATGATTGCTCTTGGTCACTAACTATACACGATGCCCTAGAAAGTAATGATTAAACTTTGACACAATAAAAGCTAAGGAAAGACATACCTTTTCAGCTGTTGAGTATCTCAATTTTGGTCCCTTCATAAACCTGCTAATGTAGTATACTGGCCTCTCCCTATGTCCTTGCTCCTGACCTAATAAAGCCCCCAGTGATTGCTTTGTATTTGCTATGTACAACAAGAAAGGCTTACCAAGCAATGGAGCCACCATGGTATGAGGATTTGATAGAATTGCTTGTATCTTCTTAAATGCCTTCTCACATTGATCACATCACACAAAGGCCACTCCCTTCTTGGTTTGTTCAACCAAAGGTTCCAAGATCTCAGTTAACCCGAGGATAAATCTTTTCATACATTCAGGGGCTTCCTTGATAGGTTCTCCAACAATGCATCCCCCTCTTGGCTGTTGAGCAAAGCAAAAAGGTTAGGCTCGTTATTCTCTCGACCCCTTTCCTTTAACTGTCATAACTCATAGACTATCTTGCCATCTAGATCTTAGAAGGTCTCTCAGATTCTATAACTTCTACATCGTCATCTTCCTCCTGTTCTAAAATAGTGGCATTGAAAGGAAGGAAACTGTTCTCTCTTTCAGGTTCGAACTCTTGGTACAAGGTTGCCTCTACATTATGGAGTTTTGCCCTATTAAAAGGCATCATAGTGGCCTCAATGGCCATTGGCCTTCCTCTCCAAACGGCCTTCACACATTAGTGATATGTGGAAGCTACTGCTTTGTGTGCATTAAGCCAAGGGTGGCTCAAAATAATATGGTACAAAGTGTCACCATCCATCACATGCATGAGAGTGCATGCTTTAATAGGTCCTACCCTCAAGTCTAAGGATACATGTCCTAATGTATGCTGCTAATCCTATCCTTGCCACTTGGAATGGCTCTCGAAATTCTTTCTTGTAGAATGCCCAAAGCATCCAGTATCGGGAGGGGTAGAATCTTGGTAGAGGCACTAGTATCTACTAAGGCCTTCTTAATCTAAGAAGCTTCCAAGAAAGCAATAACATAGAAGGATCTCTCGCTATCCACGACCCTATTGGCTAAACCTCTAGGAAAGAAGGTCACTGACTTCCTGGTCTCTTGATATGCCACCTATAACAAGCTTCCCTCAGAAGCAGCTACTCCCTAGCTCCTTTCCACCACTCAAGTTAGGGCCTGAGCTGCCTCTTTTCTAGCCAATGGCCTAAGGCCCATCCCTTCGAGAAAGGCGTGCACTTTATCATCTTATTGGATTCGCAACATCATCTCTTCATCTTTCAATGGCGCTGGTGCAGCACTGCTACTGGCTATATTCTCAGCCTCTTTTTCTATAGGGTCCTCACATCCTATGAAGAAAGTCTTTGCCACTTCGGGTTTGTACATTATTTAATCTCCATGCTTTCCATTTTTGATGACCAAATCACCCTTAGCCATCTTCTCATGGAATATGTTTCCCAGAGCATAGTAGTCCATAGTGTGGTGATCAATCCTTCTATGGTATCGACAGTAAAGCGCACCTCGCTTTTTTCTCTTCTGTTGGTTCACATTTGCACTCAAGCAAGACCACCATGCCATCCATCACCCAAGCTTTAAGGATACTGTATAACTCTTCTACCGAGATAGAAAAGGGAGGAGGAATACTACTTCTCTCTCTCTCTTTTTGCCCTTGACGACCTTCTTTGGCTCTTCCACTGCAGCTACCTCCACCATTTTGCTCTCCTACTTTTAAGGCTATCTAGGGGTATTTGTGGTTTATGAAGTCGAACCTTTAGAGGGCTTCTTCACTAACATGCTCATTCTCTTAGATGCTTCTACTAGCCTTGTAAAACTTGAGATCTGTAAGTTCTCTAAGTAGGGACGATACTCATACAGCATGCCAGCAATGCAGATGTCCATAAATCTTTCTTCCTACACAAGATCATAACACATCAAAGAGATGTCTCTAAACCTACGGATGTAGTCTAGTAACCCTTCATATACCCTCTACATTTCCTACAGCAGATTTGATAAAGTAAGTTTCTCATCCAAAGCAAAAAACTTCTTCATGAACTGGGTAGCCATGTCATTCCATCTCAAAACCAACCCTAGCGAAAGGCTGGTGTACCAGATGAAGGCACAACCTTCCAAAGATTTGGAGAAATCCCTGAAGGGCTTCTTCACTAACATGCCCATTTTTCTAGATGCTTCTACCAGCCTTGTAAAACTTGAGATCTGTAAGTTCTCTAAGTAGGGATGATACTCATACAGCACGCTAGCAATGGAAATGTCTACCAATCTTTCTTCCTACACAAGATCATAGCACATCAAAGAGAGTTTTCTAAACCTACGGATGTAGTCTAGTAACCCCTTATATACCCTCTACCTTTCCTGCAACAGATCTGATAAAGTAAGTTTCTCATCCAAAGCGAAAAAATTCTTCATGAACTAGGTAGCCATGTTATTCCAGCTTGAAACCGACCCTAGCAAAAGGCTGGTGTATTAGATGAAGGCACGACCTTCCAAAGATTTGGAGAACTCCCTAAGCCTCAACTCATGGTCATAGGAATGAGCTGTCAAGGCATCCAAATGCTCTTTGGTGTTAGGACATATATGTTTTAACTTGTTTAAGAACATATGTCACTTAGTTATGTAAATTGGCTAATCCTTTGACAAAACGCACTTTGCTTGTAATTGGGTAGTTCTAGGTGTTTTTAATACTTCAAGAAACAATGTTTCAAGATCAAGTGTTGAAGTCATCAAGTCTGTCCAAGAGAAAGCAAGTTGAAGTGCAAAATTTATAAAGCTCGACACCTTTCAACAGCTACCTCGACACCTGCTATCTGTCGAGATTTAAAAAGTCAGATTTTCAATCTGATTTTCTTGGGATCCGTGAATATGTTTTTGGGCCTTCTTTTCTTCTAACCCTAAACATATAAAAGGATTATTTTAAGAGCCGTTTTGGGTGACACAAGTTGCATTATCATTGAGCAATCTCTGTTTAAGCAAATTGTGATCAACAGACGAAGTTCTTGACCTAGTTCATCTTCCATCAAGAAGTTGCTGTGTATTTGCACCATAGGGTTTTGTAACCAAGCATCTTCCTGCTATTCATCATAAAGGATGAACTGAAGAACTTTGCAGCCAACCATTCTTCCTTAGTTGGTGTTCTGAAGTCGCGTACTTGGATCCGCGCATTGGTTAGTCACGTACTTGGGAGCCGTGCATCAAAGGTGGAAACTGTCACTACAGATCAAGTCCAATTGGGTATTGGGGTAAGGGTTCAACTGTAGGTTGGTAAGGTACTTGGGATTCCTTTACTTGTAACCGCTTGATTTGATAATAGTGGAGTTTCGGGAGTGGTGACCTGAAAATCACCCGGTGGGGTTTTTGCCATTAGGGTTTTCCCCATTCGTAAACAAATCACCGTGTTATTTATTTTCCGCTGCATATTTAGTTGATTGGTGATTTGTTTGTGCTTCCATAAAATTGCATGATTAATTGATTAATTAATTACTTGGCTAAATTAATTAATTAGGGTTAATCACAAGGGGTCATTCAGATTGTGACCTATCAAGTGGTATCAGAGCAGGCACACTCTGATTAGGGTTTAATCTTTGCTGTGTTGATCCATTGACCCCTGTTTGTCATGGATAGAGGACAATCTTTAATTATACCTCCTTTATTTGATGGCACTAACTATGCATACTGGAAAGTACGCATGAGAGCTTTCTTGCAGTCTTTAGATGAAAAGGTGTGGCAAGCTGTAGAGATTGGCTGGACTAAGCCAACAGAAGATCCGGCCGATTGGGATGATACTAAGATCAAGGCGGCTAACTTCAACAGCAGAGCGTTAAATGCCCTATTTAGCGCAGTCACAAATGAGGAGTTCAAAAAGATATCCTCAACTGAAACTGCTAAGGAGGCTTGGATCATCCTCCAGACTACCTATGAAGGCACAAAGGCTGTCAAAGACTCAAAGCTTCAGAGGCTCACTACAAGCTTTGAAGAAATTAAGATGGAGGAGGATGAGTCATTTGATGAGTTCTATGCCAAGCTCAAGGACATAGTGAACTCGGCCTTCAATCTTGGGGAAACCATCCCAGAACCCAAGATTGTAAGGAAGGTGCTCAGATCTCTACCTGAGAGATTCCATGCCAAGATTACGGCGATAGAAGAATCAAAGGACATTGACAAGATTCCTTTGACTGAGCTGGTAGGAAACTTGCAAACCTATGAGATAGGATTATCTAGGATTGGCAAGTCAAGTAAAGGTAAAAGCATGGCCTTGAAGGCAAAGAACAGTGATACAGATGAGTCTTCCGATGATGAAGATTCTAAGATGAAGTCCTACATCACTCGGCAGTTCAAGAAGTTTATGAAGAATGCCAATGGAAGGAGCTTCGACAAGGACCGGAGGCAGTTCAGTTCTTCACAGTCTAAAAGCCAAGACAAAGGGAAGAAGGATGCTAAGGATGGAAGTCAGTACACTGTTCCTGCAGGACCAAAATGCTTTGGATGTCATGGGTTCGGACACATGAAAAATGAGTGTCCTACATATCTCAAGAGCATTGGGAAAAGCAAGGCACTTGCTGCAACTCTAAGTGACACTGAGCCTGAAGATGATTCCGACAATGAGGATGACGGAATCTTAAATGCCTTCACCGCCACAGTCAATCCTACTGAAGGGATTGTTGAAGAAGTGGATGAAGAAGAAGAACTGGTGGAATCAAAATTTGAGAAAATGGATGATCAAGATGATATCCATTCAGCCTATGAGAAGCTTTATAAGCTCTCTGAAAAGCATGAGAAATTATACAGGCTGGCCACCAAGAAGCTCAGTGATGTGGAACTTGATCGTGAAGAGTTGTCCACAAAGTTTGATGAGGCGAATCAAACTATTGGAGCACTGAGATTTGAAAACACCTTTTTGGCTGAGAAGACCAAGAAGCTTGAAGCAGAGCTGTTTCAAGTCAGAGCTCAACTAGAGAGGACTTCAAGTGCAAAGCTTGATGAGATGCTTAGCAATCAGAAATTTGCTTCGGATCGAACTGGTTTGGGGTATGGTATTTCTTTCTCAAATACTGCTTCTACTAGCAATACTGTTTTTGTTCCTCCTGCTAATAATACTGAAATTGAGAATACTGATGTCAAAACTGAATTAGCTAGTGAGAACTTAGACAAGGGTAAATCTATCTTAGGAGCACCCCCTAAGCAAGATAAGAAAGATGATAAAAACCCTAGGGCTAAGAAGGCTAACTCTCAAAAGCCTAAACAAAAGAAGCAGCATCTCTGTCATCATTGTGGAGCTGCCGGTCATACTAGACCAAATTGCTATAAGTGGTTAGCCACTCAACAGAGCAATGGCGTGATAGCATCTGGAAACCATAATCAGCTTCAATCCTCTCTTGCTCCTCTTGGAGATCTTCTGAAAGCCCTCATGTTCCTTTCGAACTTGAACGGGTTAAATTCTTCCCCCTCACCGCCGGTTCAAGGATTCAATCAAAGGAAAGGCTCTTCCAAGGTGTGGAAGAAAAAGGACTTTAAGTGATTTCATCACTTTCTTTTTCCTTTTTGTTTTTCTGTGTTTTGCATTGCTTGTGTGTTTTGTTTTTCTGCTGAGTCAGTCTAGTTTTTGCATTATTTTGTTTAACATGTTTTGTGTGCTTACTTTCAGTTTTGTTTATTTTGTTTATAAAAAAAAAAAAAAAAATTGAAAAATCAGAAAAATACAAAAACAGTGTGTGTTTTGTGTACTTTGGTACTTGTGTACCTTGGATGGCCAATGAAACAAAGTTTTCTAAACTTTGTATCTCTTGTAGCTTAGATGAGCATCTCTATGCACAACTAAGCAAGTGAGCTTTGTGGCTCTTGTTTGTGATGAGTAAGATTAGGTTATCTCTTAAAACTTAACACTCATATCACTCTTTTTGACGGGTAGGACTAGAAAATCCTAAGAGAAAGGCATAAATAACCATCTCACCACTGTTGCCCGCCAATCATAATATGACACCTGTATGCTTCGGCATAGCAAAAGTGCAGTGTCAAAGACATTCGTATGCTTCGGCATAGCAAAAGTGCGATGTCAAATGCTTAACATCTTGGGTATTTCTTTTCTCTCTTTTATATACCCATGTATGATATGCTAAAATAAAAGAAAACATGCAAAGAAAATAAAAAGCAAAAAGATTAAAAATGCTTTAAATATGGTTGCAAGCGTGTATTCTAGGAGATGTGGGAGTTATAGGATGTACCTCGAAGGTGATAGTCCCCATCAAACAGTTATGATTGTGTGTGAGTTAAAAGTTATTTTCTCATATCTCAGATCGTCATAACATTTATACACATATGCAATCTTGCGATGTTTTTCACACACAACACGCAATATTCTTTGCTACTTTTGATACATGTGCAGGTACAATGTGATTTGGCCATCACAAAGGTTTTACATGTGCTAATGTATGCTCACTAAACTGTCATAACTTGTTTTTGAAATATAAAATTGGTTAGACTTGTTTAGTGTGTGTGTGTGTTTTGCATGATCCTTGTGCTTATTTTCTTGTTGAGAGATGTTTTTGAGAGGTTTATATGTTGAGTGGATCTTTGGTTGAGATGTGTGTTGGATTGCATTCATGTCTGTGTTTTTCCTTTCTCGAAAAACTGGTTTTTACTGCTGGCTCGACACCTCCCTCGACACCTCCTCGATACCTGTCATCTGTCGAGCTTCTCAAGTTGTTTCTTATCGCAATCTCGACACCTCTTCGACACCTGATGGATCGATCGAGAAAGTCTCTGTCCCCTCGATAGATTCTCGACACCTGATGGATCGATCGAGATTCACTTATGCTGTTTGAGTCTTCTTTCTCGACACCTGTCTCGATACCTTGTGGATCGATCGAGATTTCTTCTGTCCTCTCGACAGCTTCTCGATACCTTGTCGATCGATCGAGCTTCTTGATTCTGCATTTGGCCTTGATCCTCGATACCTCTCGATACCTGCATCTGTCGAAGGCATTTTCCTCGATACCTTCCTCGACAGCTTCCTCGATACCTCTCGACACCTCAGCTGTCGAGAATTACTGAGGTGCCTATTTAAGAGCTGTTCGCGATTTTTCACTCATTTCTCTCGATCTCACTCGATCTGTCCGTGGCTTTTCATCTTCCAGACTTGATTTTCTCACTCAATCTTCAACCCCACTTGGATCTTGCTCATTCCTTGCTTCAATCTCTTGGTAAGATCACTTTTCCCTTCCTTTTTCATGCATTTCATGTTTGAAAACCTAGTTTTTGGGATTTTTCATAAAAATTTGGGGTTTTTCAAAATTGTTGAGTTTTTCTTCAAATTTTGGGTTGGGTTTGCACTTAGATGATTTCAAAATGTCATACATTGCATTTCATTTGCATTATAATGATATTTACATGCATTTAGATGTGTGCTTTATGTTTGTGTGCTGCTAGGATTGGATTGGGCTGAGCCCATGATTTTTTTTCCTTTGCATGTCACATGCTCATGCATTCCCATGCATACGTACTTGTTGTTCAACATATTTGATATATTTGAACTGTGTTGGGACTTTTCTGATTGTCTCCCTCTCTATCTTTTTCTCATTCTTTTACGTTAGTCGTGTCTATGGCACCCAAACGTAAATCTACTCCTGCTCGGAACCCTCTGCGTTCTGGAGCTTCTACTTCTTCAGATACTACTCCCTTTAACATTCGGTTCCGTGATGGAGATGCTCATAAGGCATTTTCGGAGAACTTTTCTAAACGAGGTGTTCATTCGGAACGCCAAGTTATTCTGGCGGACTTCGCCGATACTGACCTTCCCTCTGTCATTAACAGTAGGGGATGGGGGTCACTGTGTGACATCCCGGTCACTTGCCCTCTCGTGCTGATACAGGAGTTCTACTCCAACATGCACGGGATTGATCTTTCAGTACCTCATTTTGTTACTCGCGTTCGAGGTATGCGCATTCCTGTCACACCGCAACTTGTTGCGGATGTGCTTAGAGTACCTAGGATAGAGTTTCCAGATTACCCCTCTTGTGAGCGTCTGAGGACTGTGTCCAAAGATGAGCTCATCTCTGCTTTTTGTGAGCGCCCTGCTGATTGGGGTGAGCATCAGTTCACATCATGTAGGCCTTTTGCTAAAGGTCCTAGATTCATTAACATGGTGATGACTTTTGTTCTCCATCCTCTTTCTCACTATAACTCTATCACAGAGCCTCGTGCTCGATTTTTGCTTTCTTTGCTTGAGCATCTTACCATAGACTTCCCTTCTCACTTCATCCGATCTATCATAGAGGTCTATCTTGATTCGGCGTCCCGTGATAAGCTCATCTTTCCTTCTGCTATCACGCGGATTCTACGCCATTTTTCTGTTCCCTTTCCTGTGTCCGACCACTTCACACACATATCTGCCATAGACGCTGCTACCGTAAAACGTAGTGAGGCGCAGTTCAGGTCGAGACAGCCAGGTGCCACTCCTCCCTCCCGTTCGGCGCCGCCCAGATCCACTCCTTCTACATCTGCTCCTTCTTCCTCTTCGAGCGATGTCTCCCTTGGTGATATTATGGCGCAGCTGCAGCGCATGGACACTCGTCTTGATACACTCTCTGCTGAGTTGTATCAGGTGAATGTTCGTGTGGGTCGTATTGCACGACGGCAGGCGATCATGGGTAGATTTGCTCCAGAGGCTACTCCTTCACCATCTACTCCAGCAGCGTCAGATTCTGAGGATGATGAGGATGATGATGATGATGATGATGGGGATGCTAGCTCTGCCGATGAGATGTCTACATGACACTCTACCCTTTGTCACTCGTGACAAAAAGGGGGAGTAGTTTTGGGCTATGAGAGTAGTCATCTTAGGGGGAGAGTTAGTATAGGACATTTTTGATAGGGGGAGTGTTGTCATCTTTTTGAGGGATGTAGTGAGGCTATATGTATTTTTTTCTTATCTTATATATACATTGGTCTTGTATATGAGGTCCTTTGACCATTTTTACATACATTGTACTTATCTTCTCTCTTATATATGTTGATGTATGTTTCTTTCACCTCTCTCTTCATGTGTTGTTTCTTTTCTATCTTTATACACATGTTCTTTATACTTGTATGCAATCTATTTATTTCTGTTTCACACAAGATGCCTTGATGAGTTTTGTTTAAAGTGTTTCAGAAATACAGGTTGTCAAAGTCTACTTATCATAAGCTCTCTTCTTGCAAAGTTTTTCAAGAGTTTGTGTTAGGATAGATTTTATTGTATTCAACAAGTGAATATGAGTTGAGTGATTTATGACTTCTCTCATATGCTCATTTGTTTGTTGTGGTTTTGTCACGGATTGCCAAAGGGGGAGATTGTTAGGACATATATGTTTTAACTTGTTTAAGAACATATGTCACTTAGTTATGTAAATTGGCTAATCCTTTGACAAAACGCACTTTGCTTGTAATTGGGTAGTTCTAGGTGTTTTTAATACTTCAAGAAACAATGTTTCAAGGTCAAGTGTTGAAGTCATCAAGTCTGTCCAAGAGAAAGCAAGTTGAAGTGCAAAATTTATAAAGCTCGACACCTCTCGACAGCTACCTCGACACCTGCTATCTGTCGAGATTTAAAAAGTCAGATTTCCAATCTGATTTTCTTGGGATCCGTGAATATGTTTTTGGGCCTTCTTTTCTTCTAACCCCATCAGAAAGGATGATCTGAAGAACTTTGCAACCAACCATTCCTTCTCAGTTGGTGTTCTGAAGTCGCGTACTTGGATCCGCGCGTGATCAACAGACGAAGTTCTTGACCTAGTTCATCTTCCATCAAGAAGTTGCTGTGTATTTGCACCATAGGGTTTTGTAACCAAGCATCTTCCTGCTATTCATCAGAAAGGATGATCTGAAGAACTTTGCAACCAACCATTCCTTCTCAGTTGGTGTTCTGAAGTCGCGTACTTGGATCCGCGCATTGGTTAGTCACGTACTTGGGAGCCGTGCATCAAAGGTGGAGACTGTCACTACAGATCAAGTCCAATTGGGTATTGGGGTAAGGGTTCAACTATAGGTTGGTAAGATACTTGGGATTCCTTTACTTGTAACCGCTTGATTTGATAATAGTGGAGTTTCGGGAGTGGTGACCTGAAAATCACCAGGTGGGGTTTTTGCCATTAGGGTTTTCCCTATTCGTAAACAAATCACCGTGTTATTTATTTTTCGCTGCATATTTAGTTGATTGGTGATTTGTTTGTGCTTCCATAAAATTGCATGATTAATTGATTAATTAATTACTTGGCTAAATTAATTAATTAGGGTTAATCATGAGGGGTCATTCATATTGTGACCTATCATTTGGCATTCCAAACCGCGTCATCATACTTGGGGAAAATGGGAGGTATGTAGTTGGTAAGATAAGGTTTCCTAGCCATCTCTTCAAGATTAGGAGATCTTGTATCAATGTAAGAAAATCTCTCTGCTTTTCTATCCTCAAGTAGAATGACTGCAATGTCTTCCCTAATTAGGTAGGGAGATGCTTGAGGTCCCTCGGTCAGTGAGGATACCCTTTGGTTAAGAAGAGGATCAAGATTCAACCTTTCAGTCTCTCCATAAGGTCTTTGGCCACCTTGTGGGGTTTGAGGGGTAACTATCCCCAAGTGTAAGGACTAGAGCTCCTCCCACATGGAGGCCTGAGAATGCTGAAGGTTCTCAATGCCTACCACGAGGTCTCTGTTACCAGGTTGTCTGACCTTTTCAGATGATTCTGAGCCTTTAGTGTGCATAGAGACATGGTCTACTCTTACTTCTACTTACTGGTTCTCTTCTGAACCACCCTAAGCACCTACGTTTTTCTTTCTTAGAGGCATCAAATGACCAAGGAGAAAGATAACTAAAAAAAAGAATGTAGAAGAATAGATGGTATACAACTAAAAGGAAGAATAACCAGAGATTCTCCCTAGCGGAGTCACCAAAAATGTTTGTGCAAGTTAGATTTGTGAACTAGTATGAAAAACGGATGAGCTATCTAATAGTACATTTTGATAAAAAAAGCTTGTAAGTGACAAAAATGAAATCTTTAACATCATATAGTCGAGAGAAAAAGAAAGTGTTGCAAGGAAAGTAAAGAAAATAAGGAATGTATGTGGAAAACCCTTAAGAAGGGGTGAAAAACCACAAGTGAGCAAGGGAGAATTTCCCTTACTCCTTCAAGATCTCTATTATGTGAAAAGTGGAAGTTTTCCTTGTTCAATGACGATATTTTTCCTAAAAGACAGGCCTTTTCTCTATCTCACTTCCTTATAAACTTTCTACTCTTTTCTCTAATGTTCTCTCTTGGTTTTTGCCCTAATGGTCTAGCAACATGTTCCTCTTATAGCCCGAGGAATGTTGCTAGGTACAAAAGACAAGTTTCAAACCGTGATTCACTTATTTGAACCCTAATACAGCTGATGTACTATGCAGTGGCTGAAGGAGAAAAAGGAAGCATGCCAAGGTCAAGGTAGAAGTGTGAAAAGTGACATTGTCACTTCGTGGGGAGCAATCCTTGGACAAGGAAAGGGACATCACGGGTATTAAAAATGATGCAAGTGTCCTTAACAGCTGTCTAGCACAAGAACAACCAATAAAATAGAGAGATTTCATAGCCTTTGACCACAAGAGGTCACTATCTCCCTTTTGTGAGTGTTGGTTGTCCATGTCAGGTGCAAATTTCACTCTTCCCCAAGATGGTCATGCTATTAGCATGGAACAAAGATCCTTTCCCCCAGCCAATGATTCCTCTCCTTTGCTCATAGCCATTCCATGTGTAGGGTCCAAATCTAGCCATGTCAGCATCCTTACCTGCCTTGACTGGTGTACTGTACACACCTCAAAATCCTAACCTAGAAATATAGAAAAGCAAGAAATAGAGTAGAACTTAAAACCATAAATCTAACAACCTAACATGCTTTAAAATAGAAATCTACTAAACCCTAGGCTACCTAAGCATGTTAAAACATAAATAAAACAAGAAAAAAAAAAAAAAAAAAATTACCCCTCAATTACTTTTGACTCCTTATGAGTGTCCTAGGACTGTCCATTGGCCTACCGGCTGCCCAGCCACTATCTCTGCTCAGAATGTGTTGGTTGCACCACTCTCTATTCCCCAACAAAATTGCATATCTTGTTTCTTACCTCTCTCTGTTTTCACTTTACTCATCCAGATAAGGATTTAGCTTTCTCATCACCTACCTCTATGGTATGCATCAAGTGGTCCCTGCCTATACTTACCTCTTTTGGGTGAGATGTCATCCTAGTAGGATATCTCTCTCCAAAAAAGCTTGAGCGGGAACCCTAGAATAAAACCCTTTTATCTCCACCACTAAACCACACCCTCTGAAAGCCTTGACCCGTACCCTGGCCCTTTGTGCATGCTCCACTCCGTCTGAATTTGTTTCTTTCTAGCCTTCACACCATTTCTGCTACCTCTGCATTTGCTTGGTTCTGTTGTACATACTAGCTAATGTTTATCTCTTGTAGCGTGAGGGATGTGGGCTTTTAGGCTCATATTTTTCTGCCTTTTACCCCTTTTTGGACTGGGTATTGCTTGGGCAAAAGCCTTCATCTTCCTTTTGAGCTAGTGCCCTTCCCTCTTTATGACCGTGGACCTTTTGGCCACTGATCCTGCCATACCACTTCATTGTGTTTGCTATAGCTTTACCTCTATTTTTATTTCTTATTACTCGTGGGCTTGCAGACTGATGCTCCTACCATTTCAGTCCATTTTTTCATCAATTTTTTGCTTAAGGCTTCCTTGGCTCACTTTCCACATCTTTACCTCTTTTGGGCTTTGTTGGCCAACATTCTTGTTATTCCTTGGTCTATTTACTTCTTTTTTAATCTCTTTTACTCCCATAGGCTTTTTGATAGATTCTTTGGGCTTCTTCAACCCAATTACTACATCTTTACCGCTTATTACTTTTCGGGCTTATTGGCCTTTAAGCCAGCCCATTGAGTTTACTAATTCATTTCTTGAGCTTCCTGGGCCCATTTACTTCCTTTTTACCTCTTATAATTTCCATGGGCTTACTACTTCATTTCTTGGGCTTCCTTGGCCCATTTACTTCTTCTTTACCTATTTTTATTCTTGTGGGCTTGCTAACCATCAATCCTGCCATTCTAGCCACTAGGCTTGTTTCCTTATTTCTTTACTGTTTTCTTCTTCTTACCTTCTCTATTGTTGAGCTTCTTCTGTTGTTGGGCCCTTTGTCAAAAATGGGCTTCAACAAGTATCACAATGTGCAGAAGTACAAGAAAGAAGAATGAAGGGAAATGGAGAGGAAATGATACATACCTCGTGATTGAGGAAGGACATGAGACGAGTCTCACTAAACTCATTATACCCCATCTCATCCGTGAGACACTTGCCGGAGGGAGTGCCAGCTCTCCACAGATGGTACTCAGCATCCATCATGGAAAGCAGGGCGAGCATGAACTGTGGAGGATCCTACAGAACCCGCGAAGTGTCCTCACCCACCAACTAGTAGCATAGTAAAGAACCCTTAGACGGCACCCTCAAAGGCTAGGTGATCTTAGAAATGATGATGGCGGCAACCTCCAAGTTCAGGTCCGCAATAGCAAGAGCACCCACCTATGGACTCCAAATGACCTGTGATAGTACATAAGGTTAAATGAAGAATCCTAAGAGTATGTAAGAGAAAGTAATAGGGAAAAATGAATGTTAAACTCACCTCCTCAAAAGAAAGTCTGTCAAAGTGAGTTCTAACCAAGGAGAAGCTCTTCAGATCCACCTCTACCCCACGAGTGATAAGACCATACTTCATGGCCAATGTTGAAAAGAGAAAACACAATTTACAAGATGACTGTCTGCAAGATGACAGTGTGCAAGATGACAGTGTGCAAGATGACAGTTTGTAAGATGATAGTGTGTAAGAAGAATGGGTACAATTTGCAGATGACAGTTTGCAAGGTACATATATGGATACAGTTTGCAAAAGTGTGAAGCATAGTTTTCAAGCCTAGATGACATATGAATAAGTTCAATTACAAGAATAGGAAACACATACATTGTAAGATGCTAGAAAAGATGAGAGAACTAACCTCAATGAGCTTCTAAGGCCCTACCAGCTAACGCAGAGTCCTTCTACTGAGTGTGTCCAAAGAAGATAGGTAAGCAAGACATGCTTAGCCCTAGTTGGCCTCTTAAGCTTCCTCGAAATCGTGGAAGAGGGATAGCCACCTCAGGGACATTGTCTACCTCCCTATTAGCGAAGCGATATGCCCCCAGAATATACAACATGAAGGCCCTAGCCATCCAAACATAGTCATCGTGAGTCACCTGTGGGAGAGGCCTGTAATCCCTTTCAATGTCATTATAACGGATTGTATTTGTCAAGTACCTCCTCCCGAGCAATTCTATGCCCAGCTACACACTCGATGTACCTTCAAGTTGGTGAGCATCCCATCATACCTAAGGCCAGTCATTCAGTGAAAGTCATAAGGAGTCATCGTCATATCCTAATCAGCAATATGGAGGGTGTGGGTAGTATCACACCACCTTTTAGCCAAGGACTGCACCAAAATGGCACTGGCAGTTGTCTCTGGCAGCAAATGGATAATAGGCTTAAAGCCTATAATGCGTATGTGGCCCTCGTCTTATCGGTTAAGACCCTATACCATGCAGCAACACGGTTGGTGCTGCCCCTACCTGAGAAAGTGGACAAGGTTTGCAAAAAAATGAAAATAGTGCATTAAATTGCAGTTAGATGAGAAAATAAGTGAAAAAGGAGTTAAAACAGTCAAAATAGGGTTTCTAAGTGCCAGCGTGCGCATGTAGGCTTGCATCTACGTACGTAGGGACGCCACGCGCATACACAAGATGGATCATATCTCCATGTAAACTAAAGAACATGGATTCGTACGCATGAAGGGAGCTTACGTATGCATGAGTCATGTATGCGTATGCACAAGTACAAGCTATGTATGCAAGCCAATACTTACGTACGCATGACCACAAACAGAGAAGTGTTCTTCAACATTTTTAGCAAAATTTTGATCAAAACTCATCCTAAATATGTTTCTACCACTCCTAAAGTGTTAGGTTTTCTTCTAAACCCAAACCATAGCAAAACCCAAGCATTTACATGTCCAAAAATAAAATAAAATGGAAGATCAAAGCAAAACTAGGAAATGAGAAAAGTTTGAAAAACTTACCAATATGGTCCTTGCACTCTCCAAGAGATGATCATGTGGCTTGTGGTCAATGAAGGGGACTCATTCAGTCTCACGACCCCATTCCAATGGATGAGGTTGAACACATTGTTGGAAATCACGTAGGAGCTTTTGTTGGACTTGGGTGCCATGGGGATGAGAGAGTTTGAGAGAGAAAGAGAGTTTTGGGTGAGAGAATTTTAGAGGAAAATATCAAATTGTGAGGAAGTGAGAGAGAGGCAGAGAGTATCTGTAGAGAGAAAAGATGGAAGTTGGAGAGTTAAAGAGAATGTGAAGAGATGAGGAAGATTAAGAGAAATAAGAAGAAAAAGAAAAGAAACGGTTGGTAACCATTGGATTTTTTTTTTTTTTTTTGAAGAGGTAGGAAGGTTTGTTGGCTAAACTACGCGTAGTTTAGGCAACTCCACTAAAATACGTGTATTTAGTAATAAAAAAAAATTCAAATATCCCCAATGGGTTCCCAGAAGGTAGGAAATGTACAAGAAAATTCAAGAATGCATCTAAAAATGATAGAAATACCCTCAGTTGGGTAAAGGACACAAAGACTCTCAAAACACTCTCCAGTGGATTAAAGCCATCAAGAACATTCCTTGGCGGAAATGAAATGCCTAAAGAAACTCCCCCGTGAGTTAAGATCATCAACCAAATCCCTAGTAAAGTATAGTATCATGGAAGAACTCCCTTTTCCTAGTCTAAGGCACAAGGGCAACCCCCTTGAGAGTTGTGAAAAAAAATTTCCAATGGAGTTGATAAAACCCCCTCATGAGTGGAATCAACACAAGTTCTCCAATGAGTCATGAAAGGGACGAAGAAAATTTTCCCCAATGGAGTACACATCATTAAAGACTTCCTCGTACATCGAAAGCACTGCTAAAACTCCCCAGCAAGTTATATTTCCCCAGTGGACTACACACCATCAAAGACTTCCTTGTATGTCGAATTACCAAGAAAGCTCCCCTGCAGGTCACCAATACACTCCTTAACAAGTCATTCTCCCTAGTGGATCTTTCACTGAGGACCTCCTCGTAAGTCAGAACACCTAGGACACTTGTGCACATATCCTTTGAGAATTGACTATGTAGGCATAGATCCCATACAAGTCAGAAGAGAAAGTATAGAACTTCTACACATATCCTCCAGGAATTGAGTATGTAAGCACATAACCTATGCAAGCCAGAATTTGTACACATATCCCGAAGGAGTTGAATATACAGGCACAATAGAAAAGGTAGAGATAAAAATAGAGACCAAAGTCACCTTGAGCCAAAAGCCTCACAAGCAAAGGTAGAGATAGAGATGAAAGACAAGTGGCGAAAGCCACCTGGAGTAGTTTGAGGCAAGAGCCCCAAATGGACACCGCAGAGATGTATGCTTTTAAGCGCATAAGTGCACCTTATTTGTTTGGTTGATAGTTGCAGTCATTAGCCATGTTTATTTTTTGTTTTTAAGTGACTCTAGGATAGTGAGTCACTCGCCTTTTGCTTGCAATTGGCAAAACAAGTTCTGGGATAGTGAACCTATTATTGCTTGTTTCTCGAGTAACAAAAATGGGAGTTCGGACATACAAATCCCATGCAACTCTGTGGAGTTTCGCCCCGCCCCATGTATGCGTGTGGTGAGCCATTTGCGTGGGTTGGCCCTGAATCGTACGTCTAAGAAAAATGTTTTGTCTCTTATTCTTTTGATTCCGTTAGTGGAGCTTACGAATCAAAAGAGGGGCATCTGTAGACATCATATTTTGTACCCCTTATGACTCAGGCCCCATTCCCCAATGACGATAAAATTCTAAAGCCCAAGGTTGGTTTAGGGCCCAATCAGATTAAAATGGACTTGAGGAAGGTTTTTATGGAAAATATAACTCTTTTATGCGTTGAATAAAAGTATTTTTTAAAAATAAAGGCCATGGAAACCCGAGGGCATGTGTACCCAGACACACGTATACGTATGCATACCCCAGACATGCGAATGCAAACTTCATACATGCGTACGCATACACGGGCATGTGTATGCATGCTAGGCCTCTAGAAACTATGAAAGACAAGTTTTCTGTGTTAAAGCTGAGGTTTGGAATGAATCCCACATCTTGTCTGGGAGCTATTCCAAACCCCCATTTTCTCAATATAAAAGGTCATACATGGTACCTTTTCAAAAGACATTGAAAATCCTAAGAGAAAACCTAAGATTCATTAGAAATAGTGAATCAAAGAGAGAGTTTTTCATAAAACATTCTCAAGTCAATATTTCTCTAATTAGTTCCTTTTCTTGGATTTGAGCTTTGAGTTTTGAAGTTTAATAATCATTTTTGTTTGGTTGTGAATATATTGACTGAGGGGAATGATCAAAATCAAGCTTAAAAAGTTTTGTGTTTGAGGTAATGAGTTCTAACCCTTTCTTCTTTTTCTTTTTTTTTTTTTTTTTTT
>NW_027069650.1:370647-394126 GCF_002906115.3 Quercus suber | reverse complement strand
TGAATGACCCCTTGTGATTAACCCTAATTAATTAATTTAGTCAAGTAATTAATTAATCAATTAATCATGCAATTTTATGGAAGCATAAACAAATCACCAATCAACTAAATATGCAGCGGAAAATAAATAACACGGTGATTTGTTTACGAATGGGAAAAACCCTAATGGCAAAAACCCCACCGGGTGATTTTCAGGTCACCACTCTCAAAACTCCACTATTATCAAATCAAGCGGTTACAAGTAAAGGAATCCCAAGTACCTTACCAACCTACAGTTGAACCCTTACCCCAATACCCAATTGGACTTGATCTGTAGTGACAGTCTCCACGGCTCCCAAGTACGTGACTAACCAATGCGCGGATCCAAGTACGCGACTTCAGAACACCAACTGATGAAGAATGGTTGGCTGCAAAGTTCTTCAGATCATCCTTTCTGATGAATAGCAGGAAGATGCTTGGTTACAAAACCTATGGTTCAAATACACAGCAACTTCTTGATGGAAGATGAACTAGGTCAAGAACTTCGTCTGTTGATCACAATTTGCTTAAACAGAGATTGCTCAATGATAATGCAACTTGTGTCACCCAAAACGGCTCTTAAAATAATCCTTTTATATGTTTAGGGTTAGAAGAAAAGAGGGCCCAAAAACATATTCACGGATCCCAAGAAAATCAGATTGGAAATCTGACTTTTTAAATCTCGACATATAGCAGGTGTCGAGGTAGCTGTCGAGAGGTGTCGAGCTTTATAAATTTTGCACTTCAACTTGCTTTCTCTTGGACAGACTTGATAACTTCAACACTTGACCTTGAAACATTGTTTCTTGAAGTATTAAAAACACCTAGAACTACCCAATTACAAGCAAAGTGCGTTTTGTCAAAGGATTAGCCAATATACATAACTAAGTGACATATGTTCTTAAACAAGTTAAAACATATATGTCCTAACATTGTCAAAGGCAGCTTAACACTCATCTGTCCATTATATCATTGTGTCCTTCTTCAAGAGATTGAACATGGGATCGCACGTGGCGGTTAACTGTATTATGAAGCAAGCTATGTAATTGATCCTTCCTAAGAAGCTTTGAACTAGTTTCTCAGTTTTTGGCACAGGCATGTCTCTGTAGGCCTGGACTTTTGCTGGGTCCATTTCAATTCCTCTTTGGCTAACTATGAAGCTGAGTAATTTCCCTAAACTAGCTTCGAGATGCACTTGTTAGGGTTAAGCCTTAACCTGTACTTGACAAGGCACTTGAATAGCTTTCTCAAATCTATTAAATGATCTCTAAGAGTGCGTGACTTGGCAATTATATCATCCATATAGACTTCAATCTCCTTACGCATCATATCATGGAACAGGGTTATCATGGCTCACTAGTAGGTCGCCCTAGCATTCTTCAAGCCGAATGGACATCATATGCATAAGTTCCCTAATGAATGGTTTGGCTTTGTCTTCTTTAGCCATCTTGATCTAATTATAAATCGAGAACCCATCCATAAAGAAGAAGAACATGTTGGTTATGGTGTTATCAATAGTTGTATCGATATATGGCAAGGGAAAATTATCCTTTGGGCTTGCCCAATTAAAATCTCTATAATTGACACACATGCGTACTTTCCCATCCTTCTTTGGCATGGGAACAATGTTGGCAACCTCATTGGAGTAGGCTATGGCGGTAAGAAAACCCGCTTTCAATTGCTTTTCTACTTCTTCTTTGATCTTCAGGATAATCTCTAATTTCATCCTTCGAAAGGCTTGCTGCATTGGGGGGGCATTCGGATTTAACTGGAATCCTGTGGATGACGATCTCGGTGTCTAGTCCTAGCATATCTTGATAAGACCAGGTGAAGATTTCCTTGAATTCCTTCAACAAAGCTATGAGCTCGTCTTTCATGTCTTTGGGAAAGTTTACCTTGATCTAGAAGGGTTTTTCTGTTTCATCTTCATTGGCTAGGTTTCTCACCTCTGTCTCTTCTATATTGGGCTTGTACTCTTCGCTCTCTCAGTTCAGAGCTTCCAAGAAGTCTCGAGGTAAGTTCAGGACCTCTTCCATTCTTTCAACATCATGATCCAACTCTATGGTCTCATTCACATCATCTACATCTTTGTTATGGCAATGGGACGATCTACCCACTAGGGAATCAGAACCGATTCTATAGAGCGGAACATGTACAGAGAAACATAAGATAATTTGCACACACATTCATAGGAAAGCAGGTAAAGAGAGATGCAAGAATTCCCTGAATAATATGCTAACTATTTCATTAATGGATTATGGGTAGGGAAAACAAAGTTCATGCCTGATAATGATAAAAGGGAAATACTCTTTTTCTTTTTCTTTTTTTTGGGGGGGGGGGGGGGGAAAAACAAAGTTCATGCCTGATAATGATAAAAGGGAAATACTCTTTTTCTTTTTCTTTTTTTTGGGGGGGGGGGGGACAAACTAGGGAAATGAACAGGGAACACAAATAAAGTAGGAAATAACATAAGCATGCAAAACAAACTAGATATGCTATTCCAACCCTCTCGGGTGATTGGGAGGCCCAATTGCTCGATGATGGAATACTTCTTACTCAACTGATACAACCACAAAGCAAGGCTCGATGGTCCAAAGGCCTGTCGTCTTGCCTAGCATCCCTGATCAGAAGTAGAAGTTAGATTATCTCCAGGAGATAAGACAACGTTCATGGAGAACTCTTTAGGATAGAGCTGAATAATGCAAGCCAAATCAGGCTCTTCATCTTCCAATTCCTTGAAAGGTTCTGGCATAATGACCTCGGCCGGAGCCATAAAAGTAGTTCTGATATTGGGAATAAACATCGTTGAAGTGTTGCACTTCCTCTTCTTGCCTCTAGAAGCTTGAAAGAGTTCTTCATGAGTAGATTCGTACCCCAAACCGAATCTTCCTTTGTTATCTTAGAGTTCAACAAGAGTAAGGCTCCTATGTCCTACGGCTCTGAGGCCTTGGCCTAATTTATAACCAAACTTGAGCATTTCCTTTGCGGCCATTAAAACAGCTGCAAGCTAGCTGGACTCAGGTTTTGAGGCATTGTGAATCATGGAAACTAGCTTGAAGCTATGGAAAGACATTTCAGGGAAGGCGTTAGCAATGATGTAAGGGATAGATGTCTCCTAGAAGATAGTCATGGGCTATTCTGCCATAATGGTGATCAACTAATTCTCAAAGATGAACTTAAGTCTTCTATAGAGGGTAGACGCAATTGCACCTGCTGTATGCAATCAGGGTCTCCCTAAAAGTATATTATATGGAGAATCAACCTTAATCACTTGGAAGTTGACCATGAAGGATCTCGGGTTGATCTCAATCATTAACTAAATTTTGCCTTGCACTTCACAACATGTGCCATCAAAGGCTCTGATGATCATAGTGCTAGGCTTGATAAGAGACATATCCACCTTTAGGCGCTTAAGAGTAGCCATTGGGCAGACATCCAGCATTGATCCATTGTCAATTAGCACCCTTGCAACAATCATGTCTTCACACTTGACTATGATATGCATGGCCAAGGTATGATCTCTACCTTCTAGAGGCAACTTATCATCTGAAAATGAGACTTGGTTGGTGGCCAACACCAATGATACCATACCCTCGAAAGCGGAATCTGTAATGTCGGTAAGAACATGTGTCTCCTCAACACCTTTGGTAGAGCTTCATAATGGACCTCGAAAGATAGTAACAGGGCTAAAATAGAAATCTGAGTTGGAGATTTGTTCAATTGCTAAATCACACTATAATTAGCCTTTCAAATGGTTTTCAAGAATTCATCAGCTTCTTCTGTGGTGACCATATCCCTGACTGGCTCAGTTGTGCTATTGCTAATCTCTTTCCTTCTCTTTTCTATTTCCTTAAGAGTATAACATCGACCACGCCTGGTGAGTCCAGCTAGGCCTGAAGAGATATTAGAGCAAAGTTCTTCCTTTCCAGTTTGGGTGGAAATCAAAGTTACATTGTACTTCCACGGGACACAATGGCTATCCTTGTAAGGGAAGGGCTTCAGCATGCAGATAACCACACCTTCATGAGTCTACAAATTTGGCACCAGGGAGAACATCTTCGAACCGATGATGATTAGGTTGGGCAGAGCAGATTCTAAAACTTTTGGGCTAAGAGCTCTAGAGATTCCTTGGATAGGTTTTGGCAGAATTAGAGGAATGAAATCTTGAATGACGGGGACGATAGAGGTCCCCTTCTAGATAAATCCTAGAGATGGCTTTGCGACTGTAGGCAATGCCAAGACTAGAGGAGTAAAGCCTTCAATGGCTGGCATGGCTTGTCCTTTCTTCGGAGCTGGCGCCACTAAATCCATAAGTGATTCTATAATCTCTTCGATAACGATCGAAGTTGGAAGAGCTGGAGGAATTTTACACAAATGCTCTTGCAAGTATTCATCCCAATCTTTCCTTGATCCTATTGTCATAGCACTATGACTAGTTCTCATTTAGGTATTTGGAGGGCATAGGCTAGCTGCAATGCAATCGCTTTGCACGACCTCTTTTTTAATCCAGATGATACAACGATCGGCTAGACTTTGAACTTGTGCTCAGAGCACTCTATAATCGAATAAGGCATGTCAATCCCCACTATCATAAAATAAGTAGACTCCTTAGTCAAAACCTAGAGCTTCTATGTTCTTAAGAACAATGTGACTGGCCGTGTTGTTAAACTGTACTACCTTGTTGTTGATGAGATCCTGGATTCGGTGTCTCAAATTTGTACACTCTTCTAGGGTATGTCCCTTGGCTCTAAAATGATGTTCACATTTCTTGGATGGATCAAAACCAAGTAGAGGGGGACCATCTCTAGGTCTCGCAAATATTGGAGTCACTAGCTTCTTCTCCAATAGATAAGCATAAAGCTCTGCCATAGGCATTAGTAACAGAGTGAATTTCCATGGTTTCACCTTGGGATATCGGGGTGGATTAGGCCTTCCCTTCTGATTGAATGCTCGGTAAGGTGCCTGGGTTGGCAGAACCTGTTGCTGATAAGGCCAGGCATTCGGGGCTGTATAAGCAGAATTAACACCCCTCGGTCCTTAGGGAGTTTTGTCAATCACATGAACATTTGCTTCCTTCCCTTTGCGTCTGGTTGCCTTTTCCACTTGTTGTTATATCATAGAATTCAAACGGGGGCAAAAAAACATGTTATCAAACAAAAAGAGGGGTGTCATAGGAGGACAAATGTAGGTTTGGATCGAGTGTCCATAGCTCCATTGGATTGGAGTATGGACAACACGCAGACTCATGCATGAACATGTAGGCAAGCATGCAAAGATGCATAAAAGCAAAGAAAGCCAAACGGGTGGCATAAAGCAAGCAAGGCAAGCATATCAATATTGCACAGAGCTAAGAAAGGTGTATATCAAGCATACCAACACCACGGAGGTGTATCTCTCAAGTGGTTATATCCAAACAAACCCTAGGAAGGACGAATGCGGTGACACAAGGACAAGCCCACGAAGGGCACAAAGCATGGAAAAGCCTGATCTAGAAAGGCTAACATGTCTATGTTTGCTTATTTAAAGGAAATGATCTAAACCCTTTGATATAGGTATATGTGTATAGATGTAGGCCTAGACCACAGGATCTAGATCTACACCCTACCGGAAGAGCCAAAAAGCAAAAAGGAGAGAGATATCAAGGGATAAAAAGGGCTAAAGTAGCACATGGCATAGCTACCAACACAGATATAAGCACACAAGCATGGCACAGAGCACAAAAACACATAGATCTAACAAAGAGACATAGATCTATGCACTAACAAGTAGATCTAAGCAAAAATATGGCAAAGAACACATAGGCATGTAGATCTAAGCATAAACATGGCAAGGAACACATAGGCATGTAAATCTAAGCATAAACATGGCAAGGAGCCTAAAATCATGTGGATCTAAGCACAAATATGACAAGGAGACTAAAATCATGTGGATCTAAGTACAAACATGAAAGTAGAGATAGTGGGCTAGGCCAACAACATCAAAGTGATAAATCATAGCATAAGTAAGGAAACATGCTATAAAAACTATAAACATATGCTAGGAAGCAAGAACATGCTAGGAAAAGCAATAAAAGCATTTTGTTAAGCAAGATAAAGCTAAGAAAAAGCTATAAAAGAAAAGAGTGTGGATTGTAGCTAAAAAGTTACATCCACACCCTTAAACCTCAAATCCAAGGTATGGAACTAAGAAGAGAAAGATTGGGCACAAGAACACTACCTTAAAGATCGTAGAGAAAAGATGAGAATCTAAGTTGTTTGAAGGTGTTTTGATATGTTTTGATGTGTTTGGGAGAGAAATTAGAGAGAGAAGAGAGAGAGAATCTGCCCAAAACTGCCTAGAAAATTCTTTTTTTTTTTTTGGCAAAATGAGGGGTCTATGGTCATTTATAGTGGAAAAGTGACCCTTTAGCTGCTGGCGCACCTTGTAGGGCCACCAACCACCTTGTTGACATCAGCAATTCTAACTTTTTCCAAGTTGAACTTCAGACACGTATTTGAAGGCCTTCTTGGACTCGAATTTAGCTGATCTTGGTGTCTTTGGAAAGCTCTAGATGTTTAGTTTCAAGAACGCTAGGGAAATTGAAAATCCAATGGTCGGGTCAAAATTTATGGCCTTTAGAAGCATGCTGACGCACTTTTCACGGATTTCTAGATATCTCAATCATTTTAGCTTCGATTTCAACCCATGAATAGTTGTTGGAAAGAGAATTTGATAATCTTCGTAATAGCATTGTTCCCAACCTTTTCTAACAATCAAATCAAAATTAGGGTTTCTAGTGCCCCCGAGAGTCAACCTTGAGTCAAACTTGGTCAAAGTTGACGAAAATTACCAAGTAGCTTGAGTTTGATGTAGAAAAGTGAAAAATACCATTTTGGGATGATTTTGACTCGATTTTGACTTTTGGTCAACCTAGGGTTGACCAGGGGCATTTTGGTCAATTTGGCCTCAAATGGCATTTCAAGTGCTCTGATGCCTGAACAAGTTGTGCCACTTCAATCTGGATGTTTCTGTAGCCCCATAAAAAAAAATTTTAAAAAAAAAAGATAATATTTCTAGAATTTTTGGGGTTCGGCATGCAAATTGAAGGCAGGCAAAATACGGTGTTTACACCAAGGGAATGAAAGGGATAAGAAATCTAGTATCCTCTCTTCTACCTTAGAGATAGCATTCACATTCCCTTCTAGATGAGAAGGCATGGGATGGGTGATGACATTTAGCCCGGTCATGTTGTCAAACTGTATTAGCTTGTTATCGATGAGATCTCAGATTCAATATCTCAATTGCACACACTCTTCTAGGGTATGCCCTTCAGCCCTGAAATGGTGCTCACATTTCTTAGATGAATCAAAATCGGGTGGAGGAGGATTGTCTCTAGGTTTCGTAAACAGTGGAGTCACTAGCCTTTCTTCAATAGATAGGCATAGAGCTCTGCCATGGGCATGGGTAACGGAGAGAATTTCCATGGTTCCCCCTTTGGATACCGGGGTTGATCGAGCTTTCCTTTCTAATTAAATGCTCGGTAAGGTGCCTAGGCTGGCTGAACTTGTTATTGATAGGGCCAAGAAATTGGGGTTGTATATGTAGAAGTGACACCCCTTAGTCCTTCAAGTGTTTTGTCAATCATGTGACATCGACTTCCTTTCCTTTATGGGTAGTTGACTTTTTCACCTACTGTTATATCATAGAATTCAAGGCCTCAAGATCGACTATTTTCTTACACGCTCCCTGATAGGAATCAGGCTTGCAAAGTAAGTGACTTGGGCACTGATCATCTTCTCATAGTATAAAGGTTTAAGGTTAACGATGAACGATTTAATCATTGCATCTTGCATCATGGGAGGAAGCACTCGCACGGCAACTCACACCACCTTTGGGCATACTCGTGGAAAGATTCCCCACTTTTTTCCCTCCTCTTAAGAACTGTGTGGCCAGGAGCTATCTTAATATTGAACCTGTAATACTCCAAAAATGCATTGGCCATCTTTCTCCAGCCGGAGGTCTTTTCTAATCTCACATACCATATAGCTGCAGGGTTGTTCAAGTTATCAGGGAAAATCTGGCAGTGCAAAGGATGATTGTCTCCATAGGGTGCCATCCTCCTACAAAACATGCACAAATGGGTGCAGGAGTCTCAAATGCCATCATACTTGACAAAATCAGGTGACTTGAACTTAGGTGGCATAATGACCTGAGAGAAATTGGTCAAGCTGTCCAAATCGACACTTCTATGAGCACCAAAGCCTCTATGATACGAATTTTCTCAGTCAAGGTCTCCATTTGACTTTTGACCTGACCATAGCTAGACTCTGCGGTCTTATCCTTAGGAGTTTTCAATTCATGGTCACCCCCTTGTGGGATGAATGGCAGTGTGGTTTGGCCTTGATTTGGTTCTGGCAGGGACCAGGCCTCAATTTCAGACTGGGGCGTAGAGACCTCTATAGTGGGACTAGACGGATCAAGGGAGGCCTTTTCATCTATTCCTATCCACCCATAAACCCAGAAGTGCCTACAAGTTGGCGCCCAGTAACTATCTCAGGTATGTGCATCCAGAATTCGCCTATAACGCTAAGTCTAGGTTCGACCCAATATGAGGGGTGATGCCATACATTTTGAAATGAAAGGGGAAAAACTTTCCAAGCATAACATATATATGAACAGATAAAGGTGTAGTAGAAATTAAATCTACTACCCTAGGCTTGCACATGTGAAGCAAAGTTGTTAAGCATGCTTAGGAAAGCTGGAAAGCTTCACACATATGAAAATACCTCAAAGCCAATTTTTGAAAAACCATTTGAAAAAACATTTTTTGAAAATAGTTTACTAAGGATATAGTAAAAGCATTTCAAAAAGAAAGCCCTAGAGGCTAATGCCAATTTCAATGTTTTTGAAAGTTAATGTCCAAAGATTAAGATTTTATCAAAAGCTCTAAAGGATAAACTCTCTAAATGTCCCTAGTGGAGTTGCCAGTCTATCAACGCCTCGAGGTGGTTCGTCCACCCATCACAATGATGCTCAACGCATGATTGCGGGAGTTGCGTACACGAGAGCGCAGGTTCTGTGGATGAGGGTTATACCTCTGGTGTGTGATTGAAAAATGAGTCAATTTTAATTGGGTTACCAAAGGTAAGTGAAGTCACCACCAATCATTGGGTTTTTTCTAAGGTGTGATTGATCACCTGACTCTATTTGATTTTATTAACAATCCTAGGCTAAGAAAAAGGTTGTTTTTCCTAATCTAATCTAATACGGACAGATAAAAAATCTTGATTTTTGAGTTTGTAAGTCTGGTTACGTGTGAAAAAGGTGTTAAGCACCCCACAACGCCTATCCATAGGTAGTCCTTTCTTTGGTAAAATCTTAATTTAAGGACATTGGCAATTAAAAATCAAGCCATTGGCATTAGCTTTCGAGGCTTTAATAGAATTGGGCTTTGAGGTTTGGTTTCGAAAAGGGTATGGTCTTGATTGATGCTTCCCTAGTGTGAGGCAAAGCACTGCAAGATTTTCGCCATGAAAATAAGGCGAAATGCTATCGGATTTTTATCATGGAAATTTGGCACTAATTCCAAACACACTAGGGAAGCATCGATCAAGACTGCACCATTTTCGAAACTCAAAGCCCAATTCGATTAAAGCTCCAAAATCTAATGCGAAAAGTGTGATTTTTAATTGCTAATGTCCTTAAACTAAGATTTTACCAAAATAAAAGGCTGTCTATGGACAGGCATTGTGGGGTGCCTAACACCTTCCCCACACATAACTAGACTTCCAAACTCAAAAATCAAGATTTTTTTATCCATCCATATTAGATTAGGAAAAATGACATTTTTCTTAGCCTAGGATTGGTAATGAAATCAAATGGAATCAAGTAACCAATCACAGGTTAGAAAAACCCAATGATTAGTGGTGACTTCACTTAGCTTTGGTAACCTAATTAAAATTGACTCATTTCACACACTAGAGGTATAACCTTCCTCCACAGCACCCGAGCTCCCGGGCCTATAGCTCTTGAGGGCGCTCATTGAGCATCGTTGCAATGGGTGGTCAAACAGCTCAAGGCATCGACACTCGTCCTAGCCTTCTTTGGACAAAGGCCATGTTCTAGATGAGGCACGTATCCAACCTCCACCCATTCAACTTTCTTCTTCCACTTATCAATGATTGCATTTTCAGCATTAATGAAACTTTGTGCTAAGTGTAGTAGTTCCACCATAAGGCTCTCGATCAAACATTTAGTGAATGAACAAGTCTGAAGTAACTCCATTTTGGAAGGCCGTTAGGAGAACATTGTTGTCTACCTCTCCCACTAGTAAAGCTTCCTTGTTGAAATGGTTGATAAAAGACCATAGGCTTTCATTCTCCCCCTACTTTATCTACAACAAGCTGAATGATGGACACTTGTGTCTTTGGCTTCCAAAGAAACTGTTAATGAGCAACTTGCTTAACTCCTGAAATGAGGGTATAGTATTTAGAGGTAGCTTATTAAACCATATTCTGCCTGAGCCTTTCAATGTTATGGGAAAAGCTCTCCACATGATCTTGTCTAAAATCCTTTGGAGATACATAGTTGTCTTGAACGTAGCAACATGATCATAGGGATCCCGTGACCCATCATATGAGTCTAGTTGAGGCATCTTGAACTTATGAGGTAGGGGATGAAATGTGATTGACGCAATGAAGGGGGAATCGGTTTTGTGGATGGTCATCTATGTCTGTTCTTCCTATCATGGAGTCCCTCATCTCCCTCATGGCTATCTTCATTAGGTCCACTTCTCTCTCCAAGTTTGGTACCCTCTAGGTTATTTTTCCCCTTGACCTTTTGTCTTAGGGAGCAAAATGACTATCACGATCTATTTCCACAAACAGCATCAACTAATGATGTATGATATTAGTAGGCCATATGCTCCAAAAATGATGGTGGATCAACAACTTGAAAAGAGAAAGAAAGACTATCAGAGTGGACCGATGTGGTGTTAGCCAAGGATCCTCCAACGGCTAAATTAGTATCTCCTTCAAGGACTCAAGTTTTAGAAGTAGAAGAATAGTTATGCATACCTTTGCTTGGTGAGGTTTGGTCCCTTTTATAGAAAGTTTGGAGTTTATCTACTTGTTAAGTGCCACTACCATCAAGGGAGATGTGTGGACTTAGTGGAGATAGTGAAGCGAATTTTGAGGAATTCACCCCACATCTCTAAATAGTTGATCAAGGCGTAACTATCTCTGGTTTGTAGGAATCACCTTAGAATTTACTAAGTGTTTATCTGTCATCTATGAGCTCTTGTATTTAGATGACCTATTTTCTTCTCGGATGAACTTGTCTCTTCCTTCTGGAACTTCCATTTTGTTCTCTCTCTTGACAATGATTTTCCAACCTCTTCCCTTCTTTGGACAAACCTTATTCTTTTGGATGACTCTTATGGATGATAGTTCACTTTTAGTTACATCAAAAAGTATCCTATCAAACATGAAGATTCATTTTTAATATATATTTTATTAAAATTGTAAACCCAAAGGCCCCAAACATAAAAATTCCAAAACTCAAATCTTAATTTTATATTATTGCTGTGAGTTTATGGATTATGTTCCTGCCAAAATAATAATTTTTAATGACTTAATTCTTTTAAAAAAAATGCTAAAAATATGACAATTTTGACCAAAAAAACTCACAATATGACATAAAAATGATTTTAAATAGTTACATTCCAACAGGATAATAAATAAGAGTTTGAATTACTCTTTAAGTACTGTTAAGGGTATTATAAATTGTTTTACTACATTAGCTTACAAACTATTCTATCACCAATCACAAAGAGGTAATTTAAATATTCATTTATGAGGTGGTGAAAGCCCATTAATCACATTTATTATCATATCAATTTGTAAATTTTAGGATAAATTGCAAATCACACCCTGTTTTACACCCTAAAGTTTCAGAAACTTGATTTTACACCTTGAAGTTTGGTTTTGTTAGCATTTCACCCCCCACAGTTAGTTTCTGCTATTAAGTGACACATTATCATGCTTATGTGTTTTATTTTTGCCAAATCAGTCCCAAAACTACATTGTTTCAGTGATGACCAAGTGAAGAGCTAACAAAATCAAAACTATGAAGTTTCAAACCTAAACCCTTTTTTTTTGTGTGAGAAAGTTTCAAGCCTAAACTTTTTTTTTTTTGGAGAGAAAATTTTAGGCCTAAACCTAAAACATATTACTCTGACTTAAACGACAGTGTTTAAATCAAAAAACAGAAACCATAACCCCAAGATTTGTCTGCAGACCATCGGCTGTGTGAACCTACCCAAATCCTGTGGTGTACAATGCAGCAATGGTTACTCTAATACTAATATGAATTGGCAACCCACCAACTTCTTTGACATTCTAATTGACTCCTTTTGGAAGTCCCTTGTTGTCTCTTCCATTGGTGCCTTCCACAGCGCCCATCAGGTATCATCATATACTAGCCATAAACTAGTACCATAATCATCTTCAATTCCCATGTTATTATACTGACTTTCAACCTTAATTTTTGTTTCATTAATATATGTTGTCGGAAACCAAACATTTTTTAACTGATTCTTTACTTACTCTTACTGTGTTCACAATAATTTATTGGGTTTAAAATTGATTTGATTAATTTGTAAAAATTTGATTCTTTTTTTTTTGGTAACCATAAACTTGGAATTAGGTTCTTCAGGCATGGTTGAAAGAGGAAGGGGGACAATTCTCTTCTATTAAGCTTTTCTCAATGGCATTCCCAGTTTCTTTGTCCAGGACAAAGCTAGTTAGACAGATTGTGGGGTTATGGTTTCTATTTTTTTATTTTAGAGTTTGTCCTGAACGTTGTTGCTTAAGCAATAGTAATATGTTTTACATTTAGGCCTAAACTACGTAGTTTTGATTGTGTCAGCTTGGTCATCACTGAAACGATGTAGTTTTGAGGCTAATTTGGTAAAAATAAAACACACCAGCATAATGATGTGTCATTTAACAACAGAAACTAACCATGGGGGGGTGAATTGCTAACGAAACCAAACTTCAGGGTGTAAAATCAAGTTTCTGAAACTTTGGGGTGTAAAATCCAGTCAACCCAAAAATTTAGTGGTGTAATTTGCAATTTACCCTAAGTTTTATGTAGTAAAACTTGTAGTTTTTTTATTTATTTAAAAAAAAAAAAAACTTTTAATGGTACATTAGTTTGTAAGACCTATGTAATAAAATTTATAATATCCCTAATATCACTCCAAAAAAAATTTGTTGGGGTATTCTAAAGATTAAATCACACTTGACTAGAGTTAAGGGGTAATGACACAAAGATTATTGTTTTTATTTCCAAAAAATATATGTTAAATATTTATGTATTTTTGTTACAAATTTTTTAAAGTTAAACGTAATATACTCGTACCATACATATATTGTTCTTTTTCGTTTTCGTATTTTTATGTTGAACTTTTGAAACATACTCTTTTTTTTTTCTTTTTCTTTTTTTTAATGCTGAATTATACCTGCCTGTATACTTACCATATTAAACACATACCATATTTTGCTAACTATGCTGCCATGATAGAAGCCCAAGGCCAAAACCTAAAAGTTATGGCAAACATAATAATTTAGTTAAGTGGGTAACCCTTCGAATTGTGTAGTTTAATTAAATTTTGAATTTCATGGCAGCCAACCATAATTTCATTGCAGATAGAATTTGCTAGATTATGGACACTTGCAAAGGATTTTGAAACATGCAAACAATCATATTAATAAATGAGTGTAAAATTATTATAAAAAAAGTTTAGGATTTAGTTGAAGTTGGTTAATTATTGTGACTAAAATGTGTGTTAATGAGGGGTGTAGTCATTGCAAATAAGTTTTTTTTTTAGAAGGACCATTGCAAATGAGTTAAGATAGAACATGTGTGAAAGTTGGTATTTGAAGGTCGCAAATGCATGCATTATTGATTAGAAATCTCATAGAGTAGTAGTACAATAGATTAAACTTCGGCTTCGTTTAGGAATTCACAAGTGAATGGAATGGGATGATTCTAAGGGAATGGAAATAAATGAAATTTACTTAAGCAAGGAAAAAGAATGGAATTAAATAACCTTGATTAGATGTTTTAAAATAAAGAAATAGAAAGGAATGAAAATGAATGGAATGTAAGTAATCTTGTTTGTGAGTAACATAGAGGGAATGGAATAGAATCATTTTATGAAAATATTACTATTAAACCCTTATTTTAAAATATATGGTTGAATATATGGGGGTATTTTGGGAGTTTTAGTAAAAAATTCATTAAATCTAATTTCATTCCCTCCCATTCCTCCTAATTTCGAGGTGAATGAAAATTTGAGATTTTAAGATAATAGAAATGAATGAGTATTTCCTCTTACCCATTCCCTTCCCAATTCCACTTAAACTCCCAAATCAGGAAATATATTTTTCATTTTCTCCATTAAAACTCCCAAATGAAGAGAAGAATATTCTAATTTTTTTTTTTTTCATTTCTTTCCATTTCATTCTCTCCTCCTAAACGAGAGCTTAGGATGATGTTCAAATGATGATTACGCTCCAAAACCCCCATGACTCATGAGTAATGAATGAATGTTAGATGATTTTATTAATTAAAAGTTGAGATGGATTTTATAAAAGAATATTTATTTATTGGACAACATCTATTTTTTTTTTTTTAGAGAGACTTTCAACCTATGATGTTCGCTTCTGATGATAGCCATTTATCATCAAACTAAGATACCAACCGGTTTTTAGAGTAGGTAGGAATTGAATTCCAAATTTCTTATTCAATTATTAGAGACTTTACTAGTTGAGTTGTCTGAAAGCCTCAGATAGCATCCATTAATTTAGATGAGATGCAAAAATATTGTGAGAAGTAGTCATATGTGATGTGAGGCGCGTTGAGAAATGCACGGAATAACTAGACATGACAATACGGGTCAGGATTTTCTTACCCGACTGGAAAAATACCTGACCCGAACTTAATTTTTTTGACCCGAAGCAAAAACGGGTTGATCCATGACCTAACCCGATTTTTTTACGGGTCAATCCGACATGACACGGATAACCTGTGACCCAACCCTTTAAAAAAATTCGCTAAAAAAATATTTAAATTATGTCCTGATACTAAGTGCATAAAGCACAAAGTACCAAAACTAATCAATATATATTATATATTAGAGAGAATGACTAGTTGACTACCAATAAAATCTCGCTAGCCTAGTTTTTTTTTTTTTTTTTTTTTTTTTTTTTTTTTGAGAAGCTATCTGCTAGCCTAGCTTCAGTGCTTGCCTTGCCAAAATCATTTGCCATTAGACAAGACAAAAGGTCCTCAACACGTTACACAACACAAACTCCAAGGCTGTCAAGTGACTCAAGAGTCAAGACAAGTAGACAACCATTAAAAAAAAAAAAAAAAAAAAATCTCATTCAGCTGAGCTAAAGCTATAGCCCATTGTCCAAACTCCAAAGCCAAAGCACAAACAAATGAACACATCTTTTAAATGAGAATGTGGAAGCTAACGTTGTATATTAAAAGTTGGCTATATAGATTTGAAGGTAATTTAATTTTTTTTTTAGTCATAATTATACAATTTTAATTTTTTATTGATTTGCTTTCATGGTACATTAAGTTATATTAAAATATTGTATTGTAGATGAAGATGCTGATGAAATTGGCCAACTTGAGCTATAATTTGCAAGTATGAATATTTGCAGTGCTAAATCTGCTACCAACGTTGAATAAATTGAAATTGAGTTGTAAGTCTTATAAAATATTTACTTATTCTTCTTTATTTAATATGTCATGTTTATTTTTAAATCTTTTTTGTTTAGTTTATATTTCTAAGTAATCTAACTTTACTATTATTTTAAATGCAATAGGAACACGTACACTTAAAAAGATCGATAACTTGCTATTTTCCTAGCTTACTTGTTTTGTTTGTTTTAAGATTTATCTCTTTTTGAAAATGTAAACTTGTAATTATATGTATTTTGACAGTGAACTATTAACATTGAAGACTTTTTCCATCATGAATTTATGACTATAAATAATTTTTGTCATGCTCAAAATTATCAGAATTTAAAGGATATTAACAAGTGGCATTAAGTGCAATTCATTTGCTTAATTGATTTTATTCATTTTTTCTAAACAAATTGTCATTGATTTGTTTCTGTAATTGAAAAAAAAAAATTTGTTTGAAAAATACGGGTAAATCCAACCCGACCCGCAACCCGATTAACCCGTTTAAAAATGACTTGTTTGACCTGTAAATCCGATTGACCCGACCTGAACCTGACCTAACCTTGCCCGTTTTGCCATGTCTAAATTAACCATGTGATTGTGGTTGTAGCTGTGGCTGTGTCTAAAAAAAAAAATTACACAGGTTATAAGCTGTAAGCTGTGGCAATAGGGGAGGGGTTTAAAAGAAAGCAAGAGATCAGTCATATTCCTCCTTTTCCCATATGTATGATGATTGTATGCAATGTGAGTAATTAAGTGACTCACAAATCACAATGCTGGCCCGCCTGTGTCGGTGTCGGTGTCGGTAGTCGGAACCACCCAAACTCTCGACTCTTTTTTTTTTTTTTGTGTTTTTTTAATATTTTGTCACTATTATACTAACACGTTCATAGTCGGAACCAGCCAAACTCTCGACTCTTTTTTCGTTTTTTTTAATATTTTGTCACTATTATACTAACACGTTCATTCCTTTGACTTTTTTTTTTTTTTTTTTGACTCTATTTTTTAAATCATCTTCAATATAAAGTCTAGTTGAAGTCATCATTGGTAGAGAAATGAAGCTTATCGTGTACTACTATTACTAGATTCCAATTTCAAATCATTTCCTTCCTATTTGCCAATTTCTTTCTCTTCAGTTTCCAAAAAAAATTCTTCTCTCTTTTTTTATTAAAAAAAAAAAATTTCATAGAGTTCCAATTCCTAGTGTTGAATTTTCCGATCTCTTCCAAAAAAAGCACCCATTCAACTTTTCATCTGTATAATAAAAAATATATATTACGTATCGATCTGGGAATTCGGGTAGGGTCAATTGTGACATAGTAATTAGATTAGATCGTTGTTGTGTGGGTTTTGGGTGGGCTGAAGAAGAAGGAAATGTCTCCGTCTTCAAATGGACGGAGGAGAAGTAGCGGAAGCGGAGGAGGAGGAGGAGAAGGGGTGAATTATAGTTATAAATATATAGAGCACCAAGTGTCCAAGTTCGATACCCTCGCCGGTGTCGCCATTAAGTACGGTGTCGAGGTATTTCTCTTTCTTTCTAAAACTAGAATAAGCACTCATTTTCCTTTCTTTGTTTTTATGTAAAATTGAGTCAAATACCCTGACACTAACTAGGCAACTAATTTTGTTGATTAAGATCGTCTTTCGTGTGTATCATGTATGGAACAAGACATAATTAATTTAAGATTGCATGATGAATGGCATAATTAACTAATCTTCTTTGTGTTACTACTTACACCCACAAAAGCTTACTCCAAATGCCGTTCACTTCATCTGGCATGGCATGGGTAAACTATGTATGTATAAATTACCAAATCTTAGTTAGTTAAATTCCTACTGTTCCGTTTCCCTCACATTATCAATCTTTAGCTTTTCATGACTGCAACAACAAACTAACTTATATGCTCATATGGATTTCCTAATTTTTCACTCTATACAAACGTAAATCAAGTCTCAACTAGTCGCATTCTTACCATTACCATCTCTCTCTCTCTCTCTCCCTCTCCCTCTCCTTTGTGTTCATTATTGTATGCATGCACTAGTCTCTCTCTCTCTCTCTCTCTCTCTCTCTCTCTCTCTTTTAATATATTTTATAATCTCATAGTTGGGGAGGAGGGGATTTTCTGCTTGGATATCTCCATTATAAACACTAGAAGGTGCCAGTTTAGCTTCCAAAAAAAGAAAAAAAAAAAAAAAGGCTCAAATGGCACTTCCTTCTCCCTTTATAATAGGATGGATTCAAGGCCCAAGAGTGTGTATGTAACTTACTACTCAAAAAAATGTGTTGTTAATTATTTGGTATGAATAATTAGTCATCTGAAACCAATGGACATCATTTAATATTAGTTGTCTTTTTTTAACTAAATTAGCACTCTAAAATGGGAGCATTGAGTACTAAGTACTACCTTTTATGCATTTAAAACACCTTCCTAGTCCAATTGTATGAATGGGCTATCAAGTTTACCTAGGACATGTCATCATACATGAATTATTGCCCTTGAGCTGATTATGAGATATTGGCCTTTCTTTCTTCTAATGGATCTTTATTTTTAATGAGTTAGGTAGCTGACATTAAAAGGATGAATGGCTTGGCAACAGATCTTCAAATGTTTGCTTTGAAGACATTACAAATACCATTACCAGGAAGACATCCACCATCTCCCAGTTTGTCTAATGGGTCTGCTTCTCAAGGGTATGATATACTTCATCTCTACAAATAACTATTTTTACTTATAGTCGAGCTTATAATCATCCTTTTGTCTGCAAGGAGTTACTTATAAAAATAAATAAAAGAAAAATGGTTTTTTTTTTTGGTCTAGGATTTGCTCTAGCATGTCTTGTGTCCGCTAGTATACAATGCCACGATGGCTTCTTCTTCCTCTCACTTTATTATGCATTCATCAATTTACTTGCCCTTGAGTTTATGACACTTCATTCTTGTAGCATCCATATTTCCAACGCTTTGCTTTCTTATTGCATATATATGTTTAAGACATTACAAAAAATTAATATTTTGTCTTCTTTGTGTCTATTGATGCATAGACAACACAATAGAGTGCCTTATTATAACCGTTTTTTTCATTGTTGGAGGCAATGAATTGTTCTTCTTATAATTGTGCATTTGCTTACAAGCCAAGTGCGCAATAGTTGGATATGTTCATTTTAGTATTATACATTGCTATGCTCCATACCTACACTTTTGGAGAGAGCTTGACACTGGTGTTGGTGTACAAAGGCTAAATATCTACCCTTGGTCTTATCTATATAAAAAAAAAAAAGCTCTTGCTTCTTAGTGATTGTGATGGGATCTCAAAACTTTTTTTTTGATAAGTAAGATATATTGATATCAAAAGGAAACACCCTAGTACACAGGGAGTGAACAAGGGGACAACAAATCAAAAACAAAAATTGCAAGAATCTAGGAAAACAATAAAAGAGGGAAAGATTTGTTTTGCAAAGCAAACAACCAATCGAACAAAGTTCTAAAAAAGATAGCTTGAGGTCCGGAATAGATCTTTCAATATCTTCAAAACAATGACTATTTCTTTCCTCCAAAGACACCACATTAAGCCATGAGAACAATGGACCATATATAACCATTTCGATAACGACCAAAGCTGGACACACCACACCCAGGGTTGTGACATACTAACTGCGAGGAGTTCAAACATAGCAGACCCAAACTTATCAACAACAAAAAAACTGAATGAGATTTTTTTATTTTATATATTTACATAAAAGGTGTTGTTGAGATAAAGAGGCGTGTGGCCCATGTACACAGGAAGTATTACAATGAGAAATTAAATCTAATAAATTTATAATTGAAAATAATTCTTACGCTGTCATCCATTCAGTTAAGGATCTGAAAAACAGCAATTTCAGCTTTAAAATGGTCCTTTCACATTGCTCAAGATATGATTGAGTTTAAGACTTGTTCTTACATCTTTTGATTGATGAATTCCTTCATGTTTGAGGATTATTCCTTGAGCCCCTTATGACATATTCAAAACTACAAGCAGTTCAAGTACTGGAAGCTTGCACCTGAACATATATATTTTTTGATTTGGGAAAAAGGTTACATTAATCTGGCTAAAATTTTAAAATAAACTATTTAAAAAGTTTGTCATGTTTGCTACGTTCAAAGAATTTTGGACCCTTAATTGATGGATCTTGATGGTGTGACAAATTCTCATTATGTTTTGCTACGGTCTATCTTGGGGAGGTATATAATTGTATACAACTCTACAAAATCTCTGGTTTTTAAAGTAGAATAGAAGTAGCGAGTTCTATTGGATCCTATGCCACATGTCTATTATTAAAAACATTAGGGCCTTCTATTGGATCCTCAGGTTTAATAAATGATTTGAAAATTTTGTCTTTTAACTTGCATAAGTTTGCCACATGTCTATTATTAAAAACATTAGGGCCTTTCTTTTTTCTTTTTTTTTTGTAAATCCTATGCCACTAACTCTAAAACAGGCACAGCCACTGATTCGTCCTCTAATTCATGCCATGTTGATAGGATTTGCTAGCTAAACATAATTTTCTTTGCAGCTATATGATTAAGAAATCCAAAGTCTTCTATTTGATGCCTATAATATACCTTATATGCCTGTCCATTTAAAACAGAGTTAATCGTAGTTGAGAAAAGTACCCAAAGGAAGTAGAATAAAAGAGATCCAAGAATTATTGGCTCATCCCACATACATGGAACATATCTTTTTTTATACCATTGCATTTTGACTGCTTAATATAAGGCAGCTATTTTTACCCTCCACTTTTGATACATCCTATTCCCTTCCTATCTTNACATACATCGTGTAAAATTTAAGATGTATGATGATTATGAGCTTCTTCTTTTTTTCCCTAATGATTTGAGAGTTTATGAGCCGTAATTGTTTAGGTACTGAATTTTAACCCAATTTAATTTATCTTTTTGGTTGAGGAGGTTTGGTTATGGTTCAGGAATTTTTGAAAGATTGTGTTTGAATGCTGAGAAAATGTGAGGAAGAGAGGAAAGGAAGATATATATCTATATATTTTAATCTTAGTGTTGACTGTAACAAATGAAGTTATGCCACCTATTCAAACCCTTTTCTTTTTAAAAAATATTAGAAAGAAAAAAATTGTTAATGTCATATTAATCTAGTATCTAGTGCTCATTGTAAGATTCAATAATGACATTAGCATTCTATCAGACACAGAAGATGAGAAGTTAACAAAAATGGACAAAATGACATAAAGTGTAACTTATTTAACGATTTGGGACACAAAAAGAATTTTTGATAGAAAAGGGACGAAAACTGAACTTCATTGAAAGTTTGGGGCAAAAACAATATTTTTGCCATACCATAAACAAACACATAAATTACATATGCAGGCGTCTTTCAACCCTAAAAGTTACCGTGCATCTTTTAGCTTCTAAACACTTTTACACCTCTTTTTTTTTTTGGGGGGGGGGGGGGGGGTGGGGTGTAGTAGGGGAGAGATACACATCATGGTCTTGTAAGAATTACACCTATACATACGACTCCAACTCCCATTTCCTAGTGCATATAATGTATACCAAAGTACCAATATTTTATAAGGATCGGAAAACACTTTCAACAAAAACAAAACCTTACTCTCCGTTTGTTTCGATAGAAAACTATGTGTAAAGATAGTTTTTTGTGTTTTTTAGTGTTGGTAGTGTGGGGGATAAGGGGGTCAGGCCCAAGTTGATGGGCCGAATACCCAGGAGAGGACTGTTTCACATCCGAAGATGAAGATGCGGAGAGTGCAGGGCCCAGAGTGAAGCGGAATCCTCCTGTAGAGAATCAACGCTGTCCGAGGATGATATCTCCAGTCCGAGGAGGACATCACCTGTCCGAGGAAGATATTTTACTTTGATATGATATCGGAGACTAACTGAGTAGGGGAAAAGCCTGATTGATTGTCCGAGGACTCCACCTGATCAAGATAAGCTCAAAACATACTCAGGAATGATAAGGATGAGGAAATATCTGAGGGAAAGGCTGCTGCCACCGTATTCAATGCATTGCAACAGCTTTTCTGGCCGCATTTATGTGGAGAAGACCTCTGAACAGTGCTTCATAACCTACCGCCACTCACACAGAGATGAAAAGAAGCTGCCTGACGTGACAGGTACTTGAGCAAGTTCATGGATAGGGAGCACGTGGACGGTAGAGATGAGAGTGAGAGTGGCTATATAATAGAGGGAAAGGGTTTGAAACGAGGCATGGAATGTATGGGAAACTGATCAATAAATAATAAAAAGAGTGATAATCCTTTGCTGTGAACCCCTTGTCAACTCTAGTTCTTCGACCCATACTCTACAAATTAATTGTCTTTGGGTTTACGTAAAGAAATTAGACCCTACAGGTAGCATCAGAAAAATTGAGTCAAAGGAAAACTATTTTTAATCAACAGAAAAAATATGACTTATTTTTTAAGATTGTTTTCCATTAATTTTTTTTGGAAAATAACTCTATCTCACAGTAAGCTAAATAAGGGAAATTAGAAAATTATTTTTCAACTCATTTAAGGTTGCTACAAAACATAAGAAAATGTGACAATTTTATAGAAATGGTTTTACTAACGTATGCCCTTAGGGCATATATTAATTAGTAAATTATTTTCAAAAAAATTTTATGGAAAAACAAAAAAGTAGTTAACTTTTTGACAGCTTTTTCAAACTTTCCTAAAATTTTTCCTAAAGTTGATGATTAATGTGTGCCCAAAGGGCATATATTAAGTGGGTTCTACTTAACTTAACTAGTAAAGTCTCTGATAGTTAAATAAAAAATCTAGGTTTCAATTCCTGCCTACACCAGAATCCAATTGGTGCCTTGGTCTAATAATAAAGAGTTATCATCAGAAGCGGACGGCATAGGTTAAAATTCTCTAAAAAAAAGGTATACATTAACCGAACCCTTATAAAAAATACTTTTTGGAAAATAACTCATTTTCAAGAAAACAATATCGCTGAAACAAACAAATCGTTAGTTTCATTTTTTATTTATTTTTTAAGGAAAAAACTTTCTTAAAAAAAATAATTTCGTAAGCTAAGTTAGGAATTTGAGGAAATAAACAATAATTGGAACATGTGATTAATATATAATGATGTGCCTAGGAGTTTCATCATAATTGTAGTTGTAGGGACTGGGTTTGAGCACTTCTACTATTGAGTGAGTGGACTCAAGCCCAGCTAGCCCAATACAATGAATTTGTAAAAAGCGGGTTCAAGAACAAGGCCCTAGCGAGCGAACAACGCCCTATGCAGTGTTTTCTACCATCGAACGCCGGCAAACCGAAACCATCCTCAAGAATTTGTCCTCGGCATGGTCCGAGGAGCTTGTTCTTCCCCCGCCCCCCTTCCATGGGGATCCCTTACATTATATACCCCCTTTCAGTTGATCTTAGCCCTACATTTGTTGATCGTCCATGCCTTCCTCTGACAACCTGTCCCATCAGCCACCTTACCAGAACTCCCTATGAGTTGCCACAACCGAGGCAGCACTGCTCCAGGGGTCATTTCCCATTAATGTTGCCTGAACATCAGTCGTGCACATTTATTGTGGAAGTGACAATTCAACCCTGGCTTTACTCCTCGGCCACCTTTCCACGGCCGACGTGTTGTACTCGGTCTTTCTCCTTAGATGCCTCGGAGGGCTGCTTTTGGTGACTCATTACTCTTGCCTTCTATGGTCTTGGCTGGC